>NW_015549703.1:694866-701396 GCF_001515605.1 Sinocyclocheilus anshuiensis | reverse complement strand
AACATGATCTTTACTTAATATCCTAATGATTTTTGGCATAAAAGAAAAATGGATAATTTTGAACCATTCATTGTATTGTTGGTTATTGCTACAAATATAACCTGTGTGACTTAAGGTTTTGTGGTCCAGGGTCACATATAATATATTATAATAAAGTAAAATTATAATAAATATAATTATTATTATTAAAGTACCTGCCAAAATTTTGGAAACATTACAATTACCCGCAAATGGCCTTAAGCAATTAACTAAATAAACTGCGAAAAGATTTTCTAAAACATCATGGACGGAACGGTCCTAAAAGAGAGCTGTACGAGCAGCGCCATTTCTTTTCGCAGTTTATTTAGTTAATTGCTTAAGGCCACTTGCGCGATTTCAATCATCATGCAGTAACCCATAAACCCCCCCGCCAAAACAAGAAAGAAAAAAAAAACACAGATCTATGCAAATCACATGGGTCATCCCTCAGGTCAGAAAATACTGAAATCCGCATTTATACGGAAAAAAATCACTCCGATTACTCTAGTCTTCAGTGTCACATAATCCTTCGGAAATATAATATAATTAATAGAGCGCCTAGAAAGCCTACATAGGTGAAATTACTTACTTCTTTGATGGTAACGGAGCCCTGTGGCTGTTGGGGTTTGTCAGCCGCTGGATGGGACTGTGTGTTGAGTTTCTGCTGCTGTTGTCTGTGTTTGCCCAACAGCAGGTAAAATGGTGTTACAGCAACACTGTCATCAATGACAAGCTGCACAAAAGACACACGAGAGAGCAGTTACTTTGGGGGTCTTCTAAATATGCGAGAATAAGGATAGGGTAAAAAAAACAATACCTGTTTACTTGAAGACAACATTCTGTCCTCCTCTGTTGCTGTGCTGAAGGTCAATAAATCCTGATAATTGAACACAGTGTATTTTAGTAGAAATGTCAGGACACAATATGCACAGTATAGTATTAGAACATATTCACAGGCTACCCACAGTTCACCAGGACTATGTAGTTGTTTACAATTATTACTCTTACAAAGCAATTTAACCTGTATCTAGCTCAATATACTTTTTAAAATTTATTTATCATTTTAAATGTATTATTTAATTTATATATTTTTATAATTTTTAAATATTTTTACATTTAATAAGTTAATATAATGTAAAATAAAAATAGAAAAATGTATAATTTATTATATAAAAATGTTATAATTCAAAATATTTTTCTAATAAACTTCAACCTTAATTTTTAATATACAAATTATATAGCTTTTAACATAAAAAAATAATATTAATGTTCATGTCTTTTCCAGGAATTTTTTTCAAGGGGAAGTCATGGCCTAATGGTTAGAGAGTAGGACTCGTAACCCAAAGGTTGCGGGTTCGAGTCTCGTACCGGCAGGAATTGTAGGTGTATGGGTCCCCATACTTGGCCACATGTCACGTCACTTTTTCCCCTTTTTTTTTTTTTTTTTAATTAAAAACACTATTTTAAAATTAATCTAGGTTTTCAATGAGTGTGGGAACTAACAAACATAAAAAAAATAAAAGAACTATCCTACTGTTATGTGTACATGTGTTTATAGGCCGTTGTGTGATTACAAATATCACTGAAATACCATGTTTTGGGTGAGGAAGTACAGCTGAGATCTGTTGAGCCACTGAGAACTTTCGTCACAATTGTTCAACGGCTCTTCTCGAGGAACAAAGACGGCACGGTGTACCTTCTCTGAACACACGTTCTTATTGGTGAACAGAGGCCGCGGCTCGCTGGGTTTGAAAACAAACACTGTATAGAGACCAGAAAACAGTGTGCATAAGTCTGATACATTAAAGAAACAAACTAAGAGCCCCAATAATAAAAATACACTTTACTGCTAAACAAAGAAGATGACCTTTCAAACACTTACGGTCTGTATGTTTAGACTGGTATGAAAAGGCGGCCACATTTTCTGACAAGGGGTCTGGCTGCAGCTTGGAAACTTCCACAGATGAGCTCCACTCCACTGTTGAGTGAAGGACATTTTACATTAAATAAAACTGACCAAGCTGACTGAGCAAGCCTAGTTACCCACGAGAAGTTCACCCAAAAATTAAACTCCTGACATTAATTACTTACGCTCAGGTTGTTTCAAACCTGTATACTGTTATTATTTTCAAACATTTACAGTAATCAAGAGCTGTCAAGCTCCTAAAAGGACCAAAAAGCCCATGAAAATACCATAAAAGCAGTCCATGTCAGGGTTATTATAGTTTACTAAGACCATTCTTGGGGGAACTGCAAACTGCAAATATGAAATTTGAACCAATATTAATGACTACTTACATGCACAAGTGAGGAGATTCCAGCAGCAGAGAAGGTTTCTGGTGGTCGTGCCAAGCAAGTATTTGGAGCAGCTTAACCGGCCGAAACAAAGGTCCCTGATGGATCAAAGTAGCTGCCTTTAGTCAGTTTCACCAATTCAAAGACCACCATGATCAGCAAGACCCATGTCAGTTACATATTTCATCAGATTAGTCACAGTGAGTGATAATCAGAAACTGATATGACACAGCAACAAACAGTTTAAAACAACATTAACATTAAATATCCAGAGGTCTTATAATTGTACCAAAAGTCTACAAAACATCAAATGGATTCAGTTTTGTGTGTGTGTGAGAGAATGAAATCAAACATGGTGCAAAGCTGCCCACGATTTTATGGCTCAATAATTAAGCGTGAGAGGATTGGAAATACTGTACAAAGCAGATTTAGCACTCGCAAGTTCCTGATTACTATAACTACAGATCCACATTCCATGCTTCATGATACAGTAAAACAGTAACTTAAAAATCTGTCATCATGTTATCTTCAAATCATATGACAAAAGAAGACATTTAAAAATGTACTGGTTATGCTTTAACATACAATTACAAAAAAGCACTATAAGCTCAAGTGAGTTTAACTCAAGAACCAAATCAGTCTGATTAGTGAACCAATCACTCGGATTCAGATCAACCAATTCACTGAAAAGATCAGACTCAAAAGAACAATTTGTTCACAAATTGGACATTGCTACTTTTCTAATCAATACTTCAAAGACAGCTGGGGCAGATGTGAAGATTATAGTGAATAACTGCTAAATTTCAATCCGTTCTTCACACAAAGTTATCATTTATCTCCAAAAGATTTGCAATATGGTGCACAAAGTCATACAAATCTCTTTCGTGGTGCTTTCACTGCAAGGAAAAGGAACTATTTCTTGGACCATCATGACAAATTTTTCATGTTTTGGTGAACTCATCCTTTAAGACCAATTTACTAGTGCTGTCACAATACTGAGTTTATAACAGAAAATTTCTTAAGAAACTGACACATTGCATTCCCAAAAGCATGTTAAACACAGAGATGGAGTTCACTGTATTCACTGTGAACTGAGGGGCCGTTTACACGACAACGTTTTCAGCCAAAAACTGTAAACTTTTTATGCGTTTTGCCTGTTTGTTTGCATGACAACGGCGTTTTTGGGGACTGAAAACGCATCATTTTGAAAATGGGTTTCGAAGTGCAAGTTTTTGAAAACGCCACTGTTATCGTTTCCGTGTAAACGCCCAATACGGGAATCTTTGAAAATTATGATGTCATGCACGTGCGTAGTACGTGTTAGGTATGTAGACATGCGCAGCACGTGTCGACTTTTATAAAGGCAAGCGCGAAGAAATACACAACAATGGCAGATTACATTGTAGTGTTGTTGCTGCTCAAGAGTTTGCTAACGCAGCTAAAGCTGCTATGGCTATGAATGAGGAGTAGAGCAACAGTCGGTGTCATAGACTGTAAAAAAAGATGGACGACGCGTCTCCTATTCCTTCCACTATAGAAAAGTGAAGCCAAAGCATCTCAGTATGGCCGCTGCCATCTTGAGTAAATGACGTCATTTGGAGTCCGAGTCTGCACAGTAGAGGTTCGTTTGGAGCCAGAGTCTGCGCAGTAGAGATTCGTTTGGAGCCAGAGTCTGCGCGCAGTAGTGTCGTGAGGTGGAGCCGTTGTATTGTATTGGAAGCGTAATTAATTTTTTTTATTTTGACTCAAGTCCCATTCGTTTACTTGGAGAGGGCGGGGTTTATGACCTGTACTGCAGCCAGCCTCCAGGGGGGAATCAAAGAGCCCGCAGCTTCACTTTTCAGGATGTGTGAGGCACACCCGGGTCGGTGTGGTGATTTTAGTGACAGAACTCCCACCCACAAAGAGCTAATCGTCACTTCCCTACAGGTACTGTTTACTAACAAGGTCACAGCGCCAACTACTGGCCTGGCATACGTAATACAGTGTTTTTGGAAGTTTTCACGGATATGTTTAAACGCAAATTGTTTTGAAAACGTTGTCGTGTATACGTGAAAAAACGCAAGGGAAAAAACTTTTCCGTTTTTGACTACATCGATGTCATGTAAACGTAGCCTCAGCCACTGAAAAAACTGGATTGTGATTGCTTGGCTCTAAAACATGCAGCACAATATTAAAATAAACATTTACTGTCGGAGAGAGAAACGAGAGTGTGAAAGCACAGCTTGTATCAGTGTATTGATATTAGGCTTGCCGCGATATACGGTGTTGACGGTGATACCGGTGTTAAGCCGCAACACCGGTTACGTCACTTGCCCACCGGGTCACCGACCCCCACCATCGTTTTGATTTTTGATAGAAATAAAAATCTTTTAGTACAGTAAAAGAACAGACACTATAATTAAAAATTAAAAGCGAAGGAAAGCAAGGAAAAGATGGAACGCCCCGCCCCCGCGGTGATACCGGTATTACCGGTGTTGTCACACGTCGATTAACCGGTGGGAAAATTTCCTCACTGTCACAACCCTAATTGATATTGCAGAAAACTAGAACTAAAACCATTTCAAACATTTCAGTACTGATATCTATTAAAAAAAAACATGTTTAAAAACTCTACAATTTACTGCTTGTGTAATACAGGGAGGTAAAGAGGAACCTTGTTATTCACAAGGAATGTCATGCACTTTTTATCCGAGCTGCACCTAATGAACTTCCTTTTTTCAAAAAAAAAAAAACAATGATGGAGCGAAACTGTGTCCCTGTTGACCCTGCAGGACTTGGCTTGTGCTCAACTCCTTAGCAGGACTGAATCCCCATTCTGTCTGGCCACGATCTACATCTTAATTACTAAGTTACTACTATTCAGACTGTGAACAGTTTAGTGAATGCTAATTCACCACTCTGAATGGGAAACACATCTAAAGACCTCATGAAACCTGTGAAACCCGTTCCAAACGCATCAGAAAGAGTTTGGACTGGCTGTTTTGAAGACAGGGAACATTTACAGTACCCTGAGTGGTAAAACAACATGTCGCACCTTATTACTCCAGGTGGTTGGCAGAGGGTGGTGAGCATCTCCCAGGTTTCTGGGCTCCATATGGTAATGACTTCTTGGAAGCTCACCGCCAGAAGAGAGCTATCGGCTGAGAAACTGCAGTTTGTGGGCTTTAGGTTATGGTAGCTGCCCACAAAATCACATGACCAGAAGTTCTGGTCCTCTAAAACACAAATGGAAATGTTGCGGTGAGACAGGAATGTATGGATTCAGACTCGTGACCTTTGGTGTTTGGCTTCTCAGTCCAACACTAACACCTTTGCAAATGTCTGAAGGGTTTGACTCACGTTGTGTGTCTGCGTCAGCACCCTGACACCATGCTTTGAACTGGCCGTCTTCTGCTGTGGTCACCAGCATGGTGGTCTCCTCAGAAGAGCTGAAGCACATGGATATAATCCGATCCGTGTGGGCGGCAGTGATGGTAGTGTTCAGTACGAAACTAATGGGACAGAACAATACACCAATTACAGTCCAGAAATAAAGTCGGTTTAGATATATGAAAATGTGTATACTATAATTCAAAAGTTTGGAGTAATTTTTAAAATATAAATTAAAAGAAATATAGACATTAAAGGCGTTCATGTTACAAAAGATTTCTATTTCAAATAAATGCTGTTCTTTTGAACTTTCTATTAATCAGAGAATCCTAAAAAAAAAACAAATCTTATTTTCACAAAAATATAAAACAGCACAACTGTTTTCAACACTGATAATAAATGTTTCTCGAGCACCAAATCAACATATTAGAATGATTTCTAAGGATCATGTGACACTGCAGTAATGACTGCTGAAAACTTAGCTTTGCCATCACAAAATGACATTTTAAAATAGATTCAAATAGAAAACTTATTTTACATTGTTATAATTTCACATTATTACTGTTTTTTTTTTCATTCATTATTGTTGTATTTTTGATGGAATAAATGTAGCCTTGGTGAAAATACTTCTTTCAAAAAAAACAAATAAATAAATGTTGAACTGTAGTGTATAAAATGTTCTTTAATTTTTTTGCCACTGCAGGCAAAAAGTTCTATGGCAGACCTGTGACAAAAATACATATCTAAAAGTGAAAATAATAATAATAATAATAATAATAATAATGAAGTTAAAAAAAAATAATATCACAGTCACATATACATATATATATATATATATATATATA
>NW_015549703.1:687095-694856 GCF_001515605.1 Sinocyclocheilus anshuiensis | reverse complement strand
AACATTTTTTTTATTTGAAATATTCTAGTATTGTTTATGAGGATCTCTTTTTTATTATAATTTTTCTAATAAACATAAGGTTTAAGTGATAATGTCATGGTTATGTTATCGATACGAAATGGCACAAATACAATTATTTTTTATTTAGTTTTATTATTTAACTAATGAAGAAAGGACCAGTGCCAAAATATTTGATTGTTCATTTGAAGTAATATATTATTTGCTTGTGGACTATGAGAAGTGGCAAATGATATGGCAAAATCGTACATTTCTTGAATGAATCACATGTTTGACATTATTCAAATCGGCAATCTAGCATGAATACCTTTGCGTTCTTTCATCGAAAGCCCACAGTTTGAGGAAAAACTCAAGATCAGAGGATTTCTGTCCCCTTTCCTCCACCGTAGCAAGCCAGGACCCTTTTATGTCAAAAGCAGCCTTCACCACTTCAAACTGATCCAGACCCGCTTCATAAATATATTCCTGCTGCACTATGTCCAGCTGTGAATGCAACAGACAGACCGTTACACAAAAATCTATGCAAAACATGATGAAAAATGTTTGACATGAAGATCCCACAGATCATGTGATTTCACCTGAAATATGTCGGGTGACAAATGTATATGACCCGTGTCAGCAGAACACACAAGGATGGAACTAATACGTCAACATGTGATTCCATTTTTTCCAGTACATACTTCCCCATATAACTGTTTATTTCAGAGAAACGTTAAGCACTATCAAAGTATTGACTGCGACAGACTCACATTGTAGAGATGCTTGTCACGCAGCAGGGAGTAGAACTGTAAATGACCCGGTTTCCCATTCAGCACTAAAGCTATACTGCGCGGGTCAATCATTAGATCAGTCAAAACGGCATCTCCTGAAAGCATAAAAAGCATTGGAAGAAATAAACATTTACTGCAATAGTTGTGAAATATGAATGGTTCGTGCAAATGAGATTTTACAAACCTTTGACTAAACCCTGAATTACTCCACACACTTTGAAGCTGCTCTCGATAACTGTGATCTCTGAGGAGGAGAAGGCAAATGACAAACCAGAAAGCAGTCAGAAATTATAGCATACTGAAATATGTGGGTAAAGACTGACTAAATTTGAATCTCACAAAATGTACATATCATAATTCATCCACAAAACAACAGTATGACCATATAAATTACAATCTGCATGAAGTGAAGCCATTAAGGTTTTTTGCAATGCAACATTATTTTTTTTCTGCCCATATTCTCATTAACTTAATCAGTGCCTTAATCCAGGGTGATTTTAGAAACAGTTTGCCCCGAACCCACAAATGGGGACCCAAATAAACAGCAAATCAGAACATAAACCACCGTTCAAAAGTTTGGAGTAAAAAATTATTTTTTGAATGTTTTCAAAAGAATTCTTTAATGGTCACAAGGCCACATTTAATTAATTAAAAATACAGTTTTATAAAAAAAAAAGTAATATCAAATATTATTACAATAAAAAAAAACTTTTTTTATTATTTTAATATAATTTTAAAATGTAATTTATTCCTGTGATGGTTCTTGGAATAAATTCCTGTGACGAACTGAATTTTCAGCAGCCATTACTCCAGTCTTCAGTGTCACATGATCCTCCAGAAATCATTCTAATACGATGTGTTTTGGTTTAAACAATGTTGAAAATGGTTGTGCTGATTAATATTTTTGTGGAAACCATGTTAATTATTTTTTAGGATTTTTTGATGAATAGAAAGTTCAAAAGAACAACATTTATTTGAAACAGAAATCTTTTGTAATATTATAAATGTCTTTACTAAAACTTTTAATCACTCTAATGCATCTTTGCTGAATATCCTTGCAGAAGTTCTTTTAAAAACAAAGTTACACTGACCCCAAACTTTTGAAGTGTAGTGTATCTGATGTTTAATGTACTGTTTTGTGGAGTGGGATTTTGGACCAGGAAGATTTCACTTTTATACTGTAATACTTAAATGTAACTTATAAAAGTACAACAAATACCATAATGTATAATTACTTGACAAGTTTCAATAATATAGCACTTTATCATTATAATATGTGACCCTGGACCACAAAACCAGTCATAAGTGTAAATTTTTTGAAATTGAGATTTATATATCACCTGAAAGCTGAATAAATAAGCTTTACATTATTGTATGGTTTGTTATGATAGGACAATATTTGACTGAGATACAACTATTTGACAATCTGGAATCTGAGGGTGCAAAAAATCAAAATACTAAGAAAATGGCCTTTAAAGTTGTCCAAATGAAGTTCTTAGCAATGCATATTACTAATCAAGAATTAAGTTTTGATATACTTACAGTAGGAAATTTACATGATATCTTCATGGAACATGATCTTTACTTAATGTCCTAATGATTTTTGGCATAAAAGAAAAATCAATAATTTTGACAAATTCCATGTATTGTTGGCTATTGCTACAAATATACCCCAGCGACTTAATACTGGTTTTGTGCTCCAGGGGCACATATAGGATTTTTTGATGAATAGAAAGTTCAAAAGAACAACATTTATTTGAAACAGAAATCTTTTGTAATATTATAAATGTCTTTACTAAAACTTTTAATCACTCTAATGCATCTTTGCTGAATATCCTTGCAGAAGTTCTTTTAAAAACAAAGTTACACTGACCCCAAACTTTTGAAGTGTAGTGTATCTGATGTTTAATGTACTGTTTTGTGGAGTGGGATTTTGGACCAGGAAGATTTCACTTTTATACTGTAATACTTAAATGTAACTTATAAAAGTACAACAAATACCATAATGTATAATTACTTGACAAGTTTCAATAATATAGCACTTTATCATTATAATATGTGACCCTGGACCACAAAACCAGTCATAAGTGTAAATTTTTTGAAATTGAGATTTATATATCACCTGAAAGCTGAATAAATAAGCTTTACATTATTGTATGGTTTGTTATGATAGGACAATATTTGACTGAGATACAACTATTTGACAATCTGGAATCTGAGGGTGCAAAAAATCAAAATACTAAGAAAATGGCCTTTAAAGTTGTCCAAATGAAGTTCTTAGCAATGCATATTACTAATCAAGAATTAAGTTTTGATATACTTACAGTAGGAAATTTACATGATATCTTCATGGAACATGATCTTTACTTAATGTCCTAATGATTTTTGGCATAAAAGAAAAATCAATAATTTTGACAAATTCCATGTATTGTTGGCTATTGCTACAAATATACCCCAGCGACTTAATACTGGTTTTGTGCTCCAGGGGCACATATGATGAATGAGGTTTTTTCATGTTCGCATTAAGATAAGATGTGGGGTGCATGAAAATGATTCATGTATAAAAAAAACCTTAATTAGTCTTTCTTTATACAAAATAAAATATTTAACTTAATTTTGGAGTGAAATCCCAGATTCACCACAAAGATAACGACTTACTGTTGTCTGAATGAGAGGTGCAAAACAACTGCCCATCAGATGATGCTGATATATGTAGAATGGATCCTCCGAGACGGGGCAGGAACTCTTTTCTGTTGCCTGCCCCATACTGCCACTGGACAAGCACTGACTCAATGCCTCCACTCAGCAGATGAGTGCCTGTAGAGACAATAACAGTGGTGTTTTCTCAGATGGGGACTGTAACACACATTTAACACAGAGGAAGAAGTGAAAAAGTGTGAGAAACACCCAAGCCACAGTACTACCCACCTTCTGGAGTAAAACACAAAGTGTTCACAGCATTGTGATGCCAGTGCTGGGTGGAATATGTGTACTCTTTTTTGTGAATGAAGTTTCTCCTGTTGCAAAAACAAAGTTAATTTAAACCTCCAATTCTGATCACGTGACCTGCACATGAACTTTAAAAACTGGATGGAGAGCTCTGGCCTTACCAGAGGCGGATCTTTCCGTCTTCATGACCGGTGGCGATGCAGTCGTCTGTTGGGTGACAGGCTATGCATGTGAATGCGTTTTTGGCTCCTTTCTTATCTGTGGCTTTTAGAGAAAAACTACAAAGAGAAAAAAAGAGTGGATATTTAAAGGAATACTTCACACAATAATAAAAATTGACATTTTGCATGCATGCTTCACTGACTGACTTCCATTTAGCACAAAAGGAACATTGTTAAAGAATTTACATTTAAATATAGTATTTTTAGTAAAAATAAAATGATAATAATAATCATTTTTAACAGATATTACTACAGAATTTTTTTGTCCAACCACTAACCACTACATTGTACCAAACTGATTTTTAATTGTTCTATTTTTGCTATTTGACCATTAAATTACAACAGCAACACAACAGGAATTATATTTCATTATTAATAATCTTTGTTAATTTTTTCTTTGTTTTGGAATACACCACCTAATTATTAAGATACACATTTCTCACTTAATTAATTGATAGTTGATTAACCACCAAAATTACACACCATCACAAAAATCCATAGTACAACGATACAGAAATGTAAACCAAGTGATCAAACAAATACCAAAACATTGTTTCTCTTGTGACAGTTAGTTAGCATTATGATAATGAAAATGTGATTTTGGGGTTTCTTGTTTTTTTTCACATTACAGTAATGACATGTGGGGGATGTATAAAAATGTCACACACAAAAAAAAGAAAATCTATTTTAAAAAATACATGCTTATTTTATTACAGGACATTTCAAAATACATATAACTTCCAAGCCTAATAATCAATAGTCAAGCTGTCTTAGGGAGATAATAGTTAACAGGAAACTCTTGTTAGCTGCTATTCTAAAAAGCACCTGAATTATGCTATTTACTAGTAGGCCAATAACCAAAAAGAAAGAAAAAACAGAAAGGCAAAGCCCAAAAGAAGCTCTATTACACATGTTGTGTTTCCTGAGGCCAGTAAATAAGCAGTGCGGTTGAACACGTTCCTACATGTTCTGACCTTAAAAAGGCTATTTAGGATACAGTGGTTATTACCTGCACGTCTTCTGCTTCCTGAAGAAATAAACATTAAGTTGGAGACGCCTGGCAAATGCTATGTATTCCCCCTGAAAACAATATACAAAAAAAAACACAATGTTAAGAAATGACTTTTTCTATTGAGCTAATTGCAAGGTTGCTGGTTCAATGTCTTGAGCTTGAAGAAACACAGGTCCACAACAACAAACAAGGTTCAAAAGTCATGATGTGTAATGGCTTTACCAAAACAACTAGCAAAGGTTCAATAGGGTTGCACACGGCACTCAGTCTACAAAAATAACACCAGCACGTGCCACACTAATTAACCTACAGGGGTTTAAAAACCATGTTTACTTTACCACATCAACACTTACATGGGCAATGACTGTGCAGGAAGCCGACAAATTTATCCATAACAACCTGAGCAGGTATGAAATAGTGTTCACCCAGAACAACCTTCCACAGCCAGACATGAACTAACATTTAGTATTACATTATAAATAAAAACAGGCATACAAGTTGGATTTTAGGGCCTCTTTGGTGGGGAGATTTTTCCAAGCAGTCTATATTGTTGGTAACTGTAAACTTTATTTAAAAGATCTGGCCTCAATATAATTTCTGATTGAGTCTTCATAGAAATATCCAATATCGACAGATACTGAATTCTTTCTAAACATTCAGACCAAAAATTACAATGTTGTGATTTCTACATTTGCTTGTAGCACTTAAAATGATTAAATTAAGTTTTAGTGTTTTATTTTTAATTTAAACAAAATAGTATAACATTTTAATATTGGCCATGACACGAAAATAATTATCGCCTTATCTGTATCAGCCAGAAACGTAATCTATTATATAGATAGTGTTGAAAAATAAGTGTTATGTTATGTATTGTTACTCAAGATTAATATAGGGGGAGATCTGTTAGTGTTTAGTTTTTGTTTTATGCTGGGATTTACATGTACAGTGACGTTTCAGCTACACAAAGTATTTGAATGGAGTGTATACTTTATTTGTACATTAAGAAATATTATTTTTTTGTAAATTCAAATGAAATAAGTTCACAGTACTCATGCCTATTGGTATCTAAATGGCTTTACACTAACTTGTTTGGTTTTAGAGTATAATACATTTGTATTATAACATGATCTGTTCCTGTTCCAAGCGGTCACGTGTCTTTGTATTGATGCAAGTACAATTTTATTATCAGATTTTTTACATTAAAGGATTTGGTTACACTTTATTTGAAGGTGTCCATGTTACAGTGCAATTATACATTTAAGTACGGTGTAATATTAATTAACTACATGTACTTACTATATGATTAGGGTTTGGCTTAGGGTTACTTGCATGTAATTATGCATAATTTATTGTTATTATAATAGTAAGTCCATGTAACGTGTAACAAGGACACCTTAAAATAAAGTGCTATCAAGGATTTTTTTTTTTTATATAGAAATCGCATCGAAAAGGACCTACACTTTGGAAAAAATCCACGTTTATAAATGGCAGATTTGTTCAGGATGGCTTGTTTTTCTGAATCCATGGCTAAGTGACATGCCCTACGTTTTAACATTCTGTGCCTATAAGGCCTATTGATGTGCAGTAGATATTACAAATTGTAAAAAGTTTTGTAGACAGATACCTCAATATTTTCAAGAAATCCATCAACAGTCAAATCCTTAAAAAAAGGATGTAATACCCACACTACAAAAAAAAGCTGAGTGAGCTCTTACCCCTCTACCGAAGGCCGTGCAGCTGGGGTTTGAGCTGATATGACTGGAAACAACAGACATCTCTTTGGCCTCCACCTCCTGCTCTGCTGACTTGGGCGGATGTACGGCAACCAACTGGAAACACTCTGGACATGCAGACACACAAAGCCCGAAGCTCAGGAACATTTCAACGGTTTCATGCACTTGTACCTCATTAAACAAATTGATAAGATCCCGAACGTTACAGCTGAGGTTCAGAGATGTGAACGGTTTGGTGCAGGCGAGTTTATTTTTTGATACTTCAAGGTTAGTGCTGTCCAAGCTATTTATTATAGAGTCTCAGCCTCAGACAGTACGATCACTGATAGACTGTTACATTCATATGCTGCCTTTTTCACACCAAAACATCTGATTGGCTGGCTTAACTTCTGTCCACCCGGAAAACACGGTTGCGTTTGCAAGGTTTTGGGACTAAAACAATAAGCACAGGACAAATGTATTCCCATTCATGCTAATGCTGAAATCACGGCTATTTTTCTGGGTTTCAAATATTACAATTAATTTTTTGATGCCATTTTTATTATTGTGTATACACATATATATTTCTCCTTTACAGAGTCTGAAAATTAGTTCTTTTCAAACTGTATTGGTGAAGAGTGCCTGCTCCTTATCACTGCATCACAATGATGTGGCAGGAATCTACTCCACCTGGCACTGTGAAATACATACCATTTTTGGAATCTGTAGCCATTGAAACATGAAGAAAAAGGACTCCCTCATGTTTCTCGGACACGTATATTGCAAACAAAGGGTATCCAATGATAAATGTCTGAAAAAATAAATAAAACAACATGAAAGGAATGAAAATATTTACTGCAACAGTCGCCTTGTATTTCCTCACAACACCAACTGTACCTTGATAAGGATGCCGTCAATGAAGTCCCATAATTTAACAGTGCCATCTGCTGAGCAAGAGTAAACCTGCATGCAGAATAAATAAATAGATTACAAAATAAATTCTGCTGTTTAAAGGGGTCATATGATGCGATTTCAAGTTTTCCTTTCTCTTTGGAGTGTTACAAGCTCTTGGTGCATAA
>NW_015549703.1:683893-686947 GCF_001515605.1 Sinocyclocheilus anshuiensis | reverse complement strand
GACTTTGTAGAAAACGAAGCGTTTGAGAGAGGCGGGGCATAGAGGACCTACAATAATGTACAGTATTTGAAAAAGAATGTGTTTTTTGAACATTAAAGCATGTCAACATATTCTGTTACACCAAATACACAAAATAATGATCTTTAAAATAGCATCATATGACCCCTTTAAGTAACAGTAAACCATTCAAAATAAATCTGACAGGGAGATCAGGAGGTTTACTTTTAAGTCAAAAGGTTTATTTTGCAATAAAGACACTGTCCTCAAAATAAATGGTTAGATTAGTGAACTCAGTCAAAACGGAAGATGATGAAAGACTGCAAGACATTTTTTTCTGCTATAATAAAGTCAGGGTTGTGCAAATAATTTCAATAATTTCACAAACCTTAGACAGAATTCAAACATTTCTGAATATTTTTTGGAATGCACAAAAATATAAATAATACAAAACACACCTACAGTAGCAAACAAGCTGGTTAAGAATTCATTTGAATGCTGACTGACAAAAGGAACTCAATCAAACCTTATCAACTATATCATGCTTTCTATACAATTGAACTCAAGTGACGCACAGACCTGCAGATGATTGGCAGGATTCAAAGCGATGCCTGTCACTTGGTTGGTGTGGCCCTGCAGACTATGGAGCCACTCTTCTGTGCGTGTGCTATAGACCTTCACTAAATCCCCAGAGGCGCACAACACAAACCTGCAACCATGAGACAACTTTACATTTAAGTGATACAGACAATACCTTTGCACTTTACACCTGGCATTCACAGACCCTGGGTCACCGAAAAAAAGATTCTTCCTTCAGTTTATTCATTCAAATACTTGCAATGCAAATTATCAAAAACTCACGTCATTTAGTTGTCTTAGCATAAAACAGAATTGTATTTCTTAATTAATTACTAAAACCATGAGTTTAATTGTGATTATTTTAATCCCTTGGCAGCCCCAACATTGAAAATAAATAAACAAACAGATAAATAAATAAATAAATACATAATTTAATCTTCTTTGGCATAAAATACAATAAATAAAAATATGTGTGTCAATTACATTTATGTTCATTGCATTAGTACAATGCAGGATTATTGTAATTAACTAAAACCATAAAAAACACTCATTATTTCTGCAATTTGCCGAGACAACATTTCTCATTTTCATTTAGTTTAACTTGATGCTCTAAAACAACTAAAACTGGAATTAAAAAAAAAAAAAAACCAGATTAATGACAGATTTACAATAAATAAATACAACAAAAAATACTTTAAAAAAAATCTAGTGCACTAGTGACTAGAACACTAGACCAATGACAAACAAACCTAATTCATTTTTGGAAAAAGTAACTAATGGAGCCACTTTGGTTTTATATCATGATGCTTACTATTTTTTCTACACAATTACTATTATTATTTTTTTTTTGTGCATGAAAATATGACATGACAGCTTTCTTTTAATTTAGTAACTTAGGAAGAATTCCTTACAATGGGATCGTCATATTGAGGGGTCCTTGGAATTAAAAATTGTTAAAAAAAAAAAAAACAGCAACACAGGGTGGTTGCAGCAAACATTAAAGTTGGTAAATTTAGAAAGATCTGTAATACCTTTACTGTACTTTAATGTCAGAATAATGTGATTTACAGATTTTTTTTTTCCAACAGATTCGTTTGGTAAAGCAATATGCATGATTATTACCTGCCTTACATAAATATCTGTATCTTTGAAAACAAGCAGAGTACACAATCACTAAAGTTCATCAGACTTTAAAGACGCAGTTAAACATGTCATTCAGGCAAGTGTTCAGACACACATATAACGTTAGTTTAATTTGCTCTCAGGCTGATCATGCATCCCTTTGAGAACTTCATTCCCTCCAACCCGGCTCAATGTTTAAGATGATAAATTCAGAGAATATACAGACAGAAGTTCGCTTGATTTAGCGGATACCTGGAGTCAGTGGAGATGATCGGAGGTCTAAGGTTTACTTTGCTGCCGCCGCAGCGAACCACGCGGATATCGCTCCTCTCCACCATGTTTTTCTGCCTCTGAACATTCACATCACATGTGGCCGCTGTGCGTTTCTTCTTCGCCTGTAGTGAAACGAATCTACCGGATCACAGCGCCGTCATGCGGCCGGGCTGCGAGAACACGCTTTAGTCATTATTACTACAGACAAAAATATAAAATAGTTAAAGCATATAAAAATGTTAGAGTAAAAACAGGTAAATTGGCTTCAGAAAGAAAACTTGCAATTTTACTGTAAAATATGGTAAGGAAACAGAAATAAAACGTTTGAATTAATTAACTATTTATCAGGACAATGTACATTATATTTAAAATGACAATATTTTCAATGTCAAATTTTGTTAAAATTGTGCTTAAACTGTAAATACAGTAAAAACTATTATTGTTTTTAAAATCATACATGTATTTATACTGTAAAATATGGGAAAGGAATAGAAGTAAAAAGTATGAATAACTGTTTTAAGAAAATGTATATTATATTTAACATGGTAACAAGTTTCACTGTAAAATATTTTTTAAATGATGTAAACTAAATATAGTAAAATTAATTGTATTATTGTTTTAAAAAGAATACATGCAATTATACTGTATGAATTAATGTATTACTTTTAATGAAACGTATAATATATTTAATCGTATACTTTCACTATAAAATATTGTTAGACTTATGTTTGAAATGTAAAGTAAATACAGCAAAATAATTGTGTTGTTGTTTTTAAACAAGAATGCATGCAATTAAACTGTAAAATATGTAAAAGAATTAGAAATAAGAATTACTGTAGGCTATTATTTAAGATGAAAATATGCATTATAGCCAATTTAACATAGCAATAAGTTTACTGTAAAATATTAGAATTATAAATATAGTACATAGCCTATGTATTATTGTTCTTAAAAAGAATACAAGTAATTATACTATAAATATGGTAAAGAAATAGAAATTTATGAAGAAAATGCATTATATTTAACATGGTAAAACCTTCACTGTTAAAATTATTGGTAAAATTCGGTAAAATGTAAGAATGA
>NW_015549703.1:656741-683635 GCF_001515605.1 Sinocyclocheilus anshuiensis | reverse complement strand
AATGTCTTTATCATCACTTTTGATCAATTTAAAGCATCCTTGCTAAATAAAAGTATTAATTTCTATAATTTCTTTTCCAAAAAAAATTAAATTATACTGACTCTAAGCTTTTGAATGGTATAGTGTAAAATGTTGCAAAAGCTTTTTATTTCATATATATATATATATATAACATTTCTGTCCCCCTCACTTCTGAAAAGATGGCTACGCCCCTGTATATATATACATTTATTAAAAATGTTGTTCTATTTTTTCCGTTATGTACATAGACTTTTTTCAAGTTGCATTTTATAATACCAAGCTTCTTTTAATGATAAAGTGTATTAATTATGACTAGTAGGCTATGACTATAAATGCAGTCAGTGGTTTTGATACAAGTCTATTGAACAGCACCTTCCATTCTGAAGATGTGAGTCAGACTGAGGCAGTCAATATAAAATACCCTATGAACACACTTCGTGTCGTATCGTAGGTTATAGGGGAGTTCCCCTTGTGTTTTTTCTGCAGGGACGTTTCCGTGTTCGCGAAGTGCTCAACATTTCCTTGAAGAACCCAAACCCACCTGTTTACCCGTTCAGTCACGATCGCTGGATAAGATAGCTGTGGCATTCATGACCTAAAGGACTTCATTCATGAGAGGAAACGGGACCGTACAACCATCTCCAGACCTCTAGGAACATTTGAATTGCCTCTCGCCGGATCGGGTCTGCAGTCTGTGGGCAAGACTCTTGAGGAACTGCGTCTGGTTAAACGCGTGGCTGCTGGTTACTCTGAAAACATCAGGTTTAGCAGGTGCATTGTGTCAACTTCTCGGGAGTGTCATTCTCGTAAGAGCAGCAGGTAAACCTTTGGACCTTAGTTTCGCTTTTAAGCAAAGTTAAACAATTTACATTTGTATTCGAGTGGTTTGTTGAAGTTTGATTTATGGTTTGTTGTGATATTTATATGAAAGGTACTGTATGGTTAAAATATAGGGGAGACTGGGAAATTTTGTAACACGTTGTTGAGGCATTGTTGTTGTCCCATGTTTGTCTAATACGCATTCAAATAGTTTATAAACATTTTGTGCATGAATCTTATTTCACAATGAAGTTCACAATAGTGTGAGCAACATAACTTCAAAAGCATTTGACAGATGCTTTTATCAAAGGCAACATACACTGCATTCATGGTCAGTTGAGTTCATGCATTCCCTTGGAATTGAACCCATAACCTTGCTGTTGCTAGCGCCATACTCTACATTTAATTTAATGTTTGACATGTAGTAAACATATAAGAAATAATATAATTTGTAATAGCAAATAAACTGGGAACAACAAATACAAAATTACAGGCTAATACTGTATAATAATCTATTGTTTTTAGAATTATTAGTAGGGTTTTTTTTTTTTCCATGAAGAAATTGTTTTACAACCTCTACTGTCACCTCAAGGGGATGATGGTCTTGTTTGATAGTGGTTTCACATAGCAGCTTATTTCTAATTGGTTACACAAAAACACTCCCTGATCTCCCTAGGTTATTGTTGCCATTGCTTTGATATGGTTACAGTATACATAGTTTTCATGTATTTCATATATTGCACAACATTTTTATTCGTAGATTGCCTAAAGCAATTTCAAAAGATATGCATTGTATTTTTCTTCCCAGCACCACTATGAGTCAATGGAAACAAATCCAGCAACTGGATATTAAGTTCCTCGAACAGGTGGACTATTTTTATGATGACAACTTTCCAATGGAGCTGAGACAGGTGCTGGCCAACTGGATTGAAAGCCAGGACTGGTATGTGGTTGTTTTTTTACATACTGATCAGAAATTGTATTTTCAATGTTTATTAAATCACAATTTGAATTTCTGGCTTCAGGAAAACACAAAACAACCAGCCTAAAATACTCTGTTGTTGATAATATGAATTATGCATTTGCAACACAACTCTAATGCATAAGGGAATGCATCCTCCTGAAGCATTTTTGTCTTTATTGCCTCAGGGAAACAGCTTCAAACCATGAATCTATGGCTACGGTACTCTTCAACAACTTCCTAATTCAGCTTGAGAGGCAGTGTTCTCAGGAGCAGAACTTTCTTCACAGACACAACCTAAAGAGAATATTTCATCAGATACAGGTAACAGACGCACACTGCCCTCCTGTTATTTCCACACATTTGATGCATTCCTCAGTGTCAAATCCACACTGTAAAAAAACCTACAAATATTACTGAAGTACATTTTACAAGAAAATACTATTTCCGTCTTTACATTTCAAAATTCCACGTGGAATTCAATGTGTCACTTGCTGTAATTCATTTTGAAATTTGCTAGCAATTTCTGAGTAGAAATAGTTTCTACACCATATTTTTTTAGTGCATTTATCAAAAAAAATTTTTTGCACACTGTCTTATCAAAAGCATAGTTTCGTTTAGTGATGCCATGCCTGTTTTTACACATCTTCTCTAAAACGAGAACTGAGAGGAAAAGAAAGTGAACTTGTGAACGACCCTGTGACTATTTATTTAACAAATTTAACTTATTTTCTATAATCAGGAAATTAACTAATGGTCAGTATTGGGATTTACAGTAATAGCCATCAAGGTAATTACATAGAACCTCTGTTGTGATTCATAACTCTATGACAAAAATTATTTTAAGCGTGTATTCAGTTGTCTTGCTGTGGTTTTTGCTAACTTTTCAATGACTTCTGTGGAAACCGTCCTAACCAATATGTAGCACCTTAGGTCACTTATCTCACATAGAGTTTACCATATTTAGTAAGGAAGAATATTTATCAGCAGTCTATAAGCAATGGCTGACACTACTATAACATGCCATTTTGATGTGCTAGCTGTAGTTACAATAATGTGCATTCCTACAGTCTCGAAAATGTTTCTATAGTAGGTAGACAGCAAGAAAAAAAGAGTTCAGGATGTCTCAGAATCTAAATTCACTCACAAAAGCTGACTGGCAAAACTCTCAATGTCGGACTGCTGTACACATTTCTTTCTCTTATGCAGTATTTTTATGAGTGGGTGCTGTGGGGATTTCTCACTAGATAAATGTGAAAAAAACTTCCACAGAAGAATTAAATGTCGGGGGTTTCGCTTGGTTAAAAAATTACATCTGTCTGTAACTGGTGTTGTATGCCACCCCAAAAACAAAATGACAGAGCACGGTGTGGGGGAGACCATTTTTTATTTTTCCACGTAGACTGCATTTAGGACAGCTGCAAAAATTCTGTTTTTTTTTTTTTTGTGTGTGGAAATATCATTGTCAATATTGCTTTATGAGTGGGTGCTGTGGGGATTTCTCACTAGATAAATGTGAAAAAAACTTCCACAGAAGAATTAAATGTCGGGGGTTTCGCTTGGTTAAAAAATTACATCTGTCTGTAACTGGTGTTGTATGCCACCCCAAAAACAAAATGACAGAGCACGGTGTGGGGGAGACCATTTTTTATTTTTCCACGTAGACTGCATTTAGGACAGCTGCAAAAATTCTGTTTTTTTTTTTTTTGTGTGTTGAAATATCATTGTCAATATTGCATTAAAAAAAACCACCTACCTAGTCGAAACGCCCACAATATTTTGTCTAACAGAAAAGTTCAAATGAACTTAACAGATGATTGTTATTTTCCGTAACTTCTAACAAATATCATAAACCCCTGAACGAATATCAAAACCTCAATCTGCGAAGTGTGCACTTCAAGGAAAAATTCACTCAAAAATGAAAGTGCACTCTCCTAATGCCATATACTGTATATATGATTGTACAGTTTCATATCATATTTGTATAATCATTCTATGCTTTCAAAACAAACATGGGGCATTCAGACGTGTTGCATCAGGTTGGAACATTAATTATAACATAAAACGTCATTGTTTTTGCATCTCGCGACTAAATGTCATTGACATAAAACCTGCTACATATTAATGTTTGGATAAACTCCTTAATGGAAACAAACCAGATCTCAAAAACGTCATGCGTGAGATTTTAACCATCAACTGTTTCGTTTACATCAGTGGTTATTTGTTTGAACTTTCACTTTCCAAGGCTACTTCACTCCTTGTAATGCCACATTCCTCATGAAGCATGATTCCTGTAAATGGGGATACGTTTTTACTTGTCAGGAAAAGATTTCCCGGTCTCACATCAGTCAGTAAATGCTGTTGCGTCACTCTTTCAGGTAAAATACAAGGCGAATCCTCTGCACATGGCCGCTGTCATCTGTAACTGCCTGAGGGAAGAAAGACGCATCTTATCCACAGCCAGCATGCAGGAACAGGTACTGCCAAGACACGTGACAAACAGCATGCAAAAACCACATATACCCCATGCAACTATGTTGTTAACCAAGCTTTAAAGTTTTGCACTCACTTGATATTACAGTATACCAGTGTGGGATCCAAAAGGTGCTTCAATCTGGCCTAGTTAACATGGCCAATATTATAAATGTACTTATTCGATTTGTGACTTAGAATAATGCATATTTGATTAATGTTGTCATGTTTTAGATGTATACATTTACTTTACATTTAAATCTTCTGTTTTCCATGTTTCCATTTCATTAATGGCAGGGACCACTGGAGAAGTCAATGCAAAACTCAGCCTCCTTGGAGAAGCTGAAAGTTCTTGACAACAAAGTGGCAGTCATAAGAAGCAGCGTTCAGGTAAGTTACGTCCAGTATTGGTTTCAGTTATCACAGCCATGGGGGTTTAGATATATGAAAAAGTTCAGTGTGTGTGACATATGCCATTATTTCTACATGCTTTTATCAGATGCTGGACCAGGCTGTGAAGTATCTTGAGGACATGCAGGACGATTTTGACTTTCGCTACAAAACACTCCAACTTCGAGGTGAGCCAGTGTATGACCGTTGACATCTTCCAAAAATGCCACCCTCCTATTGTTTTATGACATAATAAAGCAAATAATACAATATGGGCATATAAGAGAGGATTTGTGATATGAAAACATCTTCCTCTGATATCCTGTAGATCCAGTTGAGAGAAACTCTTTAACCATGAAGCAAGAAGTCACTACACTTCAGGAAATACTGAACCGCCTGGATTTCAAAAGAAAGGCAAGTGTATCTCTACAATGATAGTACTCTTCACTTGTTTTACTTTACAGCCATTTCCTTTTCTTCTTGTTTGTCAAAGGTCTTGTTTACTTAGAATTACACTTTTTGAACCACCCTGGGAACTTCCTGCCTCAGACGGGTGGCTTTGAGTGGTTTTCACACATCTTTAGTACATTTCGCTCAGGTGTGTGATGCCACTATATAAGTGTTTTCTGGTCATTGTTAACCACTATGTTTGCACTTTGTTTTACCTTTGCAGGAGATTTTGTCAAAGATTGCAGATGTTATAAAGGAAATCGATACCCTGATCTCCTCCCAGCTCAACCCTGAGCTTAAGGAATGGAAACGGAGGCAACAGATCGCCTGCATTGGAGGACCGGTTCTAATAGGACTGGACCAGCTCCAGAACTGGTATAACCCTTTATAATATAAAGAAATAGAATTAAAAAAACGATACAATTTAAGTTATGCTGTTTAATATAGATTATTGTTTTAAATGTTGTCTGATAAGACTGTCGCAATGCACACAGCAAAGACAAGCAGGATAAAAAAAAAACGTGGGATGTACACTACTGTTCACAAGTTTGGGGCCAGTTTGATTTTTTTTAAAGAAATCAATACTTTTATTCAGCAATGATGCATTGAATTGTTCAAAAGTGACCGTAAAGACTTGTTACAAGTTCATCAAAGAATCCTAACAAATTTATCATGGTTTTCACAAAATAATAAGAAATGCTTCTTGAGCATCAAATTAGCATATTAAAATTATTTCTAAAGGATCACTGAAGACTGTAGTAATGGCTGCTGAAAGTACAGCTTTGGCATTACAGGAGTATATTACATTTGAATAAATATTATAAATTAAAATATAAAACACGTATTTTAAATTGTAATAATATTTCACAAAATCACTATTTTATTGTATTTTTGATCAAACAAATATCAGCCTTGGTGTGCATAAGAGACTTCTTTCAAAAACATTACAGACCCCAAACTTTTGGTGTATGTTGTTATGGTGTTTTTGTGGTTACTAAGAGATTGGTCTTGTTAAAATCTGAATCAAGCCTAATTTTCATGTGAAATCACTTTTACAGGTTTACCCTGACAGCCCAGAGTCTTTTCCAGATTAAAAGACAGCTAGACAAACTGGGTGAGCTGATCCTGAAAGTCACTTACGAGAGTGATCCAATCCCTCTCCAGAGACCTCAGATGGAGGAGCAAGTCAAATACCTCATCTACCACCTCATTAAAAGGTAACATTTAGATTTCATGTCCTTGGCAAACAATTAAAGGGTTAGTTCACCCAAAAATGAAAATTCTGTCATTAATTACTCACCCTCATGTCGTTTCAAACCCGTAAGACCTTCATTCATCTTCGGAACACAAATGAAGATATTTTTGATGGAATCTGAGAGCTGTCTGACCCTGCATAGACAGCAACGCAACTGAAATGTTCCCAAGTCCAGAAAGGTAAAATAATCCATGTGACATCAGGGGTTCAACCACAATTATACGAAGCTACGAGAATACTTTTTGTTCGCAAAAGAAAAAAAAAACGACTTTATTCAACAATTCGTCTCCTCCGCACTGTAGCGCCATTTTGGAGAATATCCGCGTCCAGCGGATATTCTCCAAAATGGCACCAGGGTGATGCGGAGTAGACTAATTGTTGAATAAAGTCGTTATTTTTTGTTCTTTTGCGCACAAAAAGTATTCTCATAGCTTCGTATAATTGCGGATGAACCCCTGATGTCACATGGATTATTTTACAGATCTCCTTGCTATGTTTCTGGACTTGGGAACATTTCAGTTGCGTTGCTGTCTATGCAGGGTCAGACAGCTCTCAGATTCCATCAAAAATATCTTAATTTGTGTTCCGAAGATGAATGAAGGTCTTACGGGTTTGAAACGACATGAGGGTGAGTAATTAATGACAGAATTTTCATTTTTGTGTGAACTATCCCTTTAAGGCAATTAGTGCCATAAATACATGAAACTCGATGAATGCAACACAATAGAAAGGCTGCGCTGGGTGACCAGGGAACCTGGATAATCTGTTTTGGTCATGTTTGCAGCTCCTTTGTGGTGGAGAAGGAGCCATGCATGCCTACACACCCTCAGAAACCTCTAATCATCAAAACACAGGTGCAGTTTACCACCAAGGTCAGGTATGAACCACAGCTTCCACCAAACTCCTCATGTAAACAAGTCTACTTTCACAAGGAGTTGACTGCCTTTAGTCCAACACAATTATTGCCCATTTAATTTCACTTTTTTTTCTTTTCAGATTACTGGTTAAATTACCTGAGGTGGATTATCAACTCAAAGTCAAGACAACATTTGATAAGTATGTTCCCCGAATTATGTCTACATTTTATCTTTGTAACCGGGGCCATTCATGTTATGCAATAAATTTGCAATAGTTACAATAATGTGCAATACATCAACCATTATTAAACTTTTAACTTATTAAAAAGAAATATTCTTGTGATGTAATATGAGGAAGCGTGTAAAGTTGTAAAGCAGACTTAATATATTACTGTTAAACCTTTTTATTTATAACTTGTTTGTATACAAATTTAAGAGTGGGGGATTGCTCAGTGGGGGATGATATTTAGTTTACAGAAGAGTGTCAATCTGAAGTTAATAGTAATATTTAAAAATAAATGTAATGTCTAGATATCATACATATTATTATTATTATTATTATTATTATTGTTGTTATTGTTGTTGTTGTTAGACAGAGGTAAACCAACTTATTCCAGAGTACACCACATAATATTCATCATAATATTTACTAATGTTGTTTTCCTACCACACATGATGTCACTTCCTGGAAGATGATGTCAATGAACTTGCTTTGTCCAAGTAAAATCTCAAATGCATTTCGATAAAGAGTAATTTATGATATATATATTGTTGTTATCTAATTTTCGTTAAATAAGTTTAAATCCAAGTTTTGACTGATGAATCTATGTTGAATCTATGTTGAGAAAAAAGTGATTTTACAGGAAAAATCTGTAAAAAACAAAGCAATATTCCCACAATAATATTCTTTGCTTACCTCATTTTGATACAAAAAAATAAAATAAATAAAAATAAACAAACAAACTTGAATATTTCTTAGACATTAATGCCGCATCCACTCAAACTAAATTTACAATAGTGAAATTATTAAAGATTAACGTTCTAAAATAATAATAATCTCTAATATGAATTCCATCTTTACAACTGTGAATATGTATTGTGGCATTTATGATAGGGACATGAAGACTATACACATGGAATGACCCAACTATAATTATGGCTATAATAATTAATATCGTTCTCACACTTACATGCAACTTTTTCTTTCATTGTTCAAAAGCCATGCAAGCAATGTTTGTATCACAGATGCATTTAGCCCAACATGACCATGTTTTTCTACTCTTTTCTATTTTTGTGTGTGCAGAGACCTTCCACCAGGCAAAGTGTGAGTGCACTGAACCTCAAACAGAAGAACCAACTTCCTGTTGTTTATTTAGGCCAAATCTCAATATGAGTTTTTCAGCTAAGTGTGTGGGGGAGGGGGACAGCAGTGTTTTACAAGCTGAGTTCTGTACATATTCTACATAGCGGGTTACTGTAATTTACAGTACAGTGGAAGTTGTGACTAACCAGAAAATATCAAAACTAAGATTACTGATATTTCCTTGTAGGAACAGACAGTTCTTCATCCCCACCAACAACACCAAAGTGATGGATGTTGAGGAGTCGACTGGATGTCTTTCTGTAGAGTTCAGGCATCTGGTACTTCACTCTGAATTCTAGCACATGAATCAAGACCAATACTGTTAATAAGGCTTTGGTGTTAAATATATTTAAATGACTTCACCCACTGTAGGAAAATTAATTAGTCATTATTTACTCACCCTTATGTTGCTCCAAACCCACATTCTGTTTTTTTTCTTCCATGGAACATAAAAGGAGACATTTTAAAGCTTATTTTTCCATACAAGGATAGTTGGTAGTAACCACAGCTCCAAAAAGTGAATAACTTCATCTGTTCCTCTCATAAAGTTACTCAATGTCAGAAGACTTGGAATATTTTACTATTTTGTGTGTGTGTGTGTGTCCTTTTTCCGAGTTTGACAACTGTGATAACTATGAACTGTTGTTAGAATGAGCTGTGTGAAAATGAACATGAGGTTGAGTAAATAATATTTTCACTCTTGGGTGCACTATCCCTTTTTAAGAGAGCGAAGATATTTTATGAAGTCTTTGTGTTTTGCAGCAGCTGAAAGAGAGAAAGTGTCCTACTGGAGGAAAAGGAAATGAGGTAAGACTGCATTATTTCTAATATTTACTTTATAAGTGTATCTCTTCCAGTGGGACACCTTACAAGGCCTACACCATGGCTCGAGCCTGGTTACATGATAGCATTTTTGCCATGTTGTTATTCAGTGTGGAATACATCATCTTGTCAACAGAGGGCAGCCTCACACAGTATATCCTTGATCTTGGCATTGAAGCGTAATAATATTGCGTCTCTCTCTATTGCAGGGTCCCCTGTCAGTAACAGAGGAGTTACACTCTCTCAATTTTGAGGCCATGCTGATGTTACAGGGCCTAGATATTGATCTTGAGGTATGTTTTACTGTCTATGTAATATATATATCAAATACTGTATACTATTGCCATATATAATCAAAAGCTTATTTAAAGCTTAATTGAAAATCTTATATATTTTTGTCTATATTTGTGTGTACGTACATAGACACACACACATATATATATCTATATATATATATATAATGTATATGCTCACCAAGACAGTATTTATTTGATGATCAAATACAGTAAGAACAGTAAGATTATGAAAGGCTATTACAGTTTAATTTAAAATATTTGTTTTCTATTTTAACATATCCTAAGATGTAATTTATTACTGTAATGTTAAAGCTGAATCTTCAGCATTATTACTCCAGTCTTCAGTGTCACATGAACCTCCAGAAATCATTCTAAAATGCTGATTTGGTATTGATTTCTTTTTACTAGCAATGCTGGAAATTGTTGTTGTAATATTTTTGTGGAAACTGTTATACATTTTTTTCGCTCAGGATTCTTTGAACAGAAAGTTCTAAAGAACACAATTTATTTGAAATTTTATAAGACATTATTTGATAATTCTTATAATTGTATAAGACATTATAAATCACTCTGGATACCTGATGAATAAAAGTTTTACATTTCTTTAAAAAATAAAATTAGTGTATAAAGTGTATAAATAAATGACATATTACATATATTATTCTTTTTCAATGTTGAGAAAATAATAATAATAATAATAATAATAATTAATTATTTAGTTAGACCAGCAATTAAAATTCAATTTTAGGACAGCTCTGTAATCATTTATATTGGAAATCACTGTGCTAATGTAATGCTTTTTTTTAAATAATGATTTTATTGATTTTTTTTTTTTTACATCACTTATAATACCACTCACTGAGTTTTGTATTTTTGTTCCTGTTCAGACTTGCTCCCTGCCACTGGTGGTCATCTCCAATGTCAGTCAGCTCCCAGGGGGCTGGGCCTCTGTCATGTGGTACAACCTGCTAACTGATGACCCCAAGGTGAGCTTCTGATGCAGATATACAAAGAATGGATGTCTAGCCTTACAGTATCTTGTTTATAAAATAACTAGATGTCATAGTTTTAATCAGGGGCAAGGCTGTACATAAAGTATTATTTGAACTTCTCTGACTTGTTTAGAACCTTGGATTCTTCAGTAACCCCTTGCGGGCAAGTTGGAGTCAACTCTCAGAGGTACTCAGCTGGCAGTTCTCAAGTTTTGCAGGACGAGGACTCAACAAAGAGCAACTTAACATGCTGGGAGATAAACTTCTGGGTATGTTTTCTATAAACTTGTTGGTTTATGTGACATTAAAGTAATTTTATGTCATTGTCTGCTGACTGTGTGGACTGTATTTCCCTAATGTTGTTCCATAAACATGCTGAAAGCCCAGTTTTTGTAAATGTGTTTTGGCTTCCATCTAAACAGTGTTTTAATTGTTTCTGAAGGTCAACACGCTTCTTATAATGACTGCCAAGTTTCTTGGTCCAAGTTCTGGAAGGTAATATTGAATAAATATTATATACTCTTGCTGTTTTCAAATTGTAACAATATAAATCCAATTAGTTTTTTTCCCTGTTGCTCTCAGGAAAACATTCCTGGCAAATCATTTAGTTTTTGGCTGTGGCTGGACTCGATCTTGGACCTTATCAAGAAGCATTTACTTCCTGTTTGGATTGATGGGTCAGTGGCCTTATTATGACATTCAGATGCATGATAAATAGATATAACACACATTAGCTCTGTTATTCTGATAAGCATGTAATGAATAACAAATACAACTACTGGATAGAATAGTCTTATCTTTGTGATGTTTTATCACTTTATCAGTATATTTATCAGTATAACAGTATATTTATAATGAGATTACTCTATCTGCTATGCTGAATAAAGTTTTTAGCTTGTTGCGATGCATTCTGCAGAAACCATTTTCTGCTTCTCAATGGATTCTGCTATTTTTTGTTTCTCAGCTACATAATGGGATTTGTGAGTAAAGAGATGGAACGTGCTTTACTGAAGGAGAAGGAGCCAGGGACATTCCTGCTACGCTTTAGTGAAAGTCACCTTGGAGGAATCACCTTCACCTGGGTTGAGCAGGATGAAAATGGTTTGTCTACAATATGTCATTATACTTTAAAGGAAAAGTTCACCCAACAATGAACATTTGCGGAAAATGTATTCACCCTCAGGCCATTCAAGATGTAGATGTGTTTGTTTTTCCATTGGAACAGATTTGAAGAAATTTAGCATCACTTGCTCACCAATGAATCCTATGCAGTGAATGGGTGCCGTCAGAATAAGAGTCCAAACAGCTGATAAAAACATCACAGTAATACACAAGTAATCCAAATGAAGTCCAGTTTTTATCAGCTGTTTGAACTCTCATTCTGACGGCACCCATTCACTGCAGAAATAAATGCTGAATTTATTCAAATCTGTTCTGATGAATAAACAAACTCATCTAGGTCTTGGATGGCCTGAGGGTGAGTAAATTTTAAATAAATGTTAATTTCTGGGTGAACTATTCCTTTAAGAATAACATTCCCAATACAGTATTTAATGTAGGAGACATTATGTTACAGGTGTGAAGCTGTAAAACAAAGATAACAACATAAGAATCCTAACCAGTTTTTCCATGCAGTGAACAGTGTTCTGTTTGCAAATCCACACAGGTTAATCAGTTACTGTAATTTCCACACTGAGACAATGTCTTGAATTTGCTGAGGGAAACTCCAGCCTGGAGATATTCCCAAATTTAGCAGATGCCCTTTATCCTTTTATAGATAAAATTTGTATTTCCTTATTTTCAGTGTGCAGTTGACAATGTAATTGTTCATATTAAATAATGCCTGAGGGGAAAAAGCTGTTCTTACAGTATGCCTGGCTGTTTTGGTGCTCAGTGCATTTTTTTTTTTTTTTTTTTGCATTGTCTTTATTGTATTAAATATGTTGTTAAATAATGTTAAGCACATGTATTCTGCCTGCAGGAGACCCAAAGTTCATCTCTGTAGAGCCGTACACGAAAAACCGTCTCAACGCCTTGCCCATTGCTGATATAATACGGGACTATAAGGTCATTGCAGATGGTGTTGTCCCAGAGAATCCTCTAAAGTTCCTTTATCCTGACATCCCGAAGGATGAGGCTTTTGGGAAACATTACAACAGCCAGCAAAACAAAGGTTAGATGTCTGCAAATGTATCTGATTTTTAATCATTTAGCTGTGTCCCATGATATTTTGTTTACAGCCCTGTTAATTTTTTAGCCTTTACAAAAACCTTATGAGTGAGCATGACCCGGGACTCTACTAAAACAGTTCACACTTCAACCCCACCAATGTTCAAACCAAAGCTACGCCCTTGACAGGAAGGGACGTACATAGTCACTTCCCATTATCTCAATGTTTACATATATCGTATTGTTGACTCTATTCATCATGCTCAACCATAATGTCGTCAAACTCATTGTAAGAAAAACGAATGTATCTCTATTAACAATACAAATTTTCTTAAGGTTAAGCACCTCTTTTCAGTGTTTTTTTTTTTTATCTTTCACAGTTTGTCCTTACATTCAGACACAGTTAGTTCCAATTTCCCATCGGAAGTGAGTATCTTAATTTCTTTCACAACAAGATTTAATTTTATAATTTGTTTCTTCTCTGTGTCTTCTCTTCTTCTCTGATTGTATGAACTGATTCTGATTTTTCTTCTTTCTTTCTTCAATGTCCTCAATTCTCAGTGGTCCAGTCCAAAATGCATGTTCCTCTCCTGAACCCCCCATGTCTCCTGGAATGTTTGAAATTATTACCCAGCACCTCAGCCCCTTTGAGTTTGAAAGCGCTGTAAGTAACATTTTAAACATCACTAATAAGCAGAGCTGATAAAGCATTATTCAGTCACCAGAAAATGACATGACACTTTTTTCCTTGTTCACATTGCAGATGAGTTCACCCTAGAAAGGGCAACAGCCCCATTTCGCTTGGTTCCAAGATTATGGATGGGTTCAAAGATTTTCATCTCTTTATTTTGGCTTCTTTTGCTGTTCTTCACTTTTCTGGCTCTATGCCACTATAATGCATCATGTCTCTATTTTCATTTGCAGAGTGTATATTCAAAAATACTGTCAATATAAAAATGCATCGGATGTATTATTAATGTCATAATTCTACATTCCAACAATTTATAAATGCAATATATGACTTGTCTCATCTACCTGTAAAATTCAGATTTGCCCAAACCTTAATCTGCCTTAATGTTATTCTCATTTTTATGTATATATTATGACAAGCATTTTTTTTTAATAAAGAATTTTATGGTTCAGCTATGGTATTATTATTAGTAGTAGAAGTAATAGTAGTAATAATGTGCACTCTTAAAATAGAATGCAGCATCCTGGCACAATGACAAGGAATTGTGGTTGTTCACATTATGAGATTGGAAATGTTGTTGAGTGGGCTGCAGCCTGCATGCTGCAAGTAACATGGGAAAGGCTTTCACCCACATTCTTCCTGTCAGCATATGTGAGGTGTTTGCGCCGTAGAATCCAGTAATTTAGAGCTAGAAGTAGGAATCTAACCATGTTTTTCTTTATCATATGTAGATATTATCCTTTATAAACAGAAAACTTCCATTAAAGTCTGTGACTAGATGCACTATGAGCCTGCAATATGCTTTGTCAATTAAACATCAATTTTTAGACATTTTTAAAAACACTTTTACACTTCACTTCATGTTTTTGAGTTGCAAATATGACATGCAAAATATGACGTTAAGTCTTTTGCATTTCTGCAACTAAATATGCTAACAAGTTGATATCTACGTCATTCGCTTTGGTTTGGCATACTGGCGTGGGGGAAAAATACTGATGTCTATAAAATGTCATCAAACAAAACAGTTGGCAGGACTATGAATCATAAGTGAATCATAAGTTGATCATAACTTAAGTTGAAATGAGTTTCGTTTCTGTAACAATCTAAACAATAGTATGCAATACATTTTCATGTCCCTGACATATGTCTTAATATACTGGATAAAATATTAACTTCACTGTTTAAAAGGTAGTAATCATTTTAATTTTATATCAATATAATAAAGTGATAGTTCATCCAAAATGTATTGTTGTCAAGTCAAGTCTGCTTTATTGTCAATTCTTCCACATGTACAGTACATACATACAGAGAATTGAAATTGCGTTACACTCGGACCCTTGGTGCATACAGATAACACTAACAGTAGAGCATAAAAATACAGATAGATACAGATTAAATATAAATACAACTATACAAATACACAAATAAGGTAAAATGTAAAAAAATATATAAAGCAGCACAAGGCACATGGCAGATAGAGTGCAAACCAGTGAAGTAAACAAACAGTGCAGATATAATGATTTGTAGTGACTTATTCAGACTGATTAAAGTGACAAAGCTCAGAGAGTTCTTTATTTAAACTGTCAGAAGAGGTAGTTGAATGAGGTCAGTTCAGTGCTGAATGAGGTAGTGAGCAGACCAATGCTGCACAAAGTGACTGGTGCAGGTCCCAGTGTGTTAGTGGGAGGGGGGAGTGGAAGGACCTGGGGATGTGGGAGCTGGGGGGGGGTCTGAGGTTCAGAGTTCAGTGGTGCATGGGGCAAAAGAGGGGAGGAAGGGCAAGGTCGGGAGGGAGTTCAGCTTCCTGACAGCCTGATGGATGAAGCTGTCCTTCAGTCTGCTGGTCCTGGCCTGAAGACTCCGCAGTCTCCTCCCTGATGGCAGCAGACTAAAGAAGCTGTGTGTCGGGTGGGTGGGATCACCTGCAATGCAGAGGGCTTTGCGGGTGAGTCGGGTTCCATAAATGTCCTGGAGGGAGGGGAGAGAGACACCAACGATTTTCTCAGCTGCTCTCACTATGCGTTGAAATGACTTGCGGCAGGACGCTTTGCAGGCACCATACCACACAGTGATGCAGCTCGTCAGAACGCTCTCGATGGTGCCTCTGTAGAAGGTGCACATGGGGGCCAGGGCTCTGTTATTTAGACATTTTCAACGAAACAGTTGGCGGTAGCCATTGACTCGCATATCATGGGGAAAAAATACTGGGAGTCGATGGCTACCGTCAACTGGTTAGGAATAAGCCAGTAGAACACAAGTTCAACACTGTTTAGCAATAAAAAAAAAACAATGAAGCACAAATGATAGTTTATCTAACATCATTTTACTTATTAGTATTGTGGATCATCAAAGGTCAGCAGCAAAGACATTGGTTAATAAAATGGGATTAAATACATAAAGGATATTTGTGTTATTTAACATTTAATTATAGTTTGCGTCACATTCTGAGTTTGCATTTCACTGTTATAATTCATTTTGATTAATCTTGAATCTGTTTTTTTTTGTGTGTGAGATGAATTAATGCATGTTCACATTTAGTCTAGAACTACAGTAACATGTTTACACAGTGCCAGGATAGGAGACTTGTCAGTCAAAAAATGGGAAAACAAAGTACCTTGCGTTACTTATTTGAAAAAGTAACTTAAAAACGAATGCGTTACTTAGTTACTTGAAAAAAAGTAATCTATTTACGTAACTCGCGTTACTTTACCCCCAACAGTTTCTTAAATCCTAAATTTCATTCGGTTTGTCTTTTATAATATCGCCTTAACTAACAAAAATCGGGAACTGGCTTAGAAAACCCTTAGTGGTTATTCTAGCTAAAGTTTTTTTTTTTTTTTTGCTTACGGGAATTGTTGCAATCTGGCCCAGTTCCTTAATGACATTATCCTCCAGGAAGTGACATCATTTTGGTGGGTAAACAACAGCGTAAACATCAGCAAATATTTGCAAAGGATTTTGTGACGTAAGAAGGATTGTTTCACTATAAACCTGCATCTGGTTTCCCCCTTTATAGAACCACTTCCTTAAATTACAACACGAGCATTCATTCATTCAACGTTTTTCAACAAATTCACAAGAAGAATGACTCATATCTCATGATAAAATCATTTTAATGTACGTTAAACGGGTGTCGTATCTATTTCTATCCGTTTGTGCCTCTACATTTAAAACAAAGCACATGGACAACCAATGGGTCTCCTTAAAATATCCAGTGGCGTGTAGTAAAATAATAGGGAATTGACGTAAATCCAAGTTTCGTTTCTCCGTTTAGGTCTCGCTTTCTCAGAAAACGCGTGCTTGCCCGGTGGCTGTGCCTTCAGTTTCACAACCCCCCCTCCCCCAAACAGAGGATCAGCGTGATCCACATAAGGTCAGTGATGCATCAGAGCTGTCTATTCCTTTTTCTTTTAAGATAATAATCAGTGCTTCTTAGATGATTATGAACGGCTTTTATCTAATTATCAAACTTAATGTAATAATAGTCTAGTGATTCGCTAAGTTTCTGTTTTCACATCAGTTCCTATTCCGTGATCAGCGTGACAGTAGAGGGAGGGCTGCGCTTGCCGAGAACAGCCATTCGCTAAAGGTGCGCGGCTTAGCGTACGCACTAGAACATGATTGGTTTTTATCGCTGGTGTATTTGCATATGGTAATTAGATCATTCCGATTGGCCTACAGTGCCGATGGGGGCTGTAACCTGCGTCAATATTTCATATTTTACCATTATGGGGTCACTGAAGAGAATATAAGTCTGAAGCAGACACAGTTTAGTCTACTTGTATCTTGTGTATTGTTGCTTAGCCTGAGATATACTGCTTTTGTGCCTTGACCCAACTTCTATGTTGAAAGGTAATTTTCTGCTATGTTATCTAAGCGTTCGTTCTTTTTGTAAAGGCTGTGGGAAATTGACTAATTTAATGTAATAATATGTAAAGCAGTTTGCTCTGTTTATAATGCAATGAAACCTAAGTAGAAGACATGGTAGTCTATACAATTTTTAATTTTTTACATACAGCTTAAAAAAGAACGGATGTGTTAAATATTAACTGCATAGAACAGAAGCATTTAATCAGTCTCTAAAATTATATTTTGCTCTGCCATAAGGTGCGGTCATATATATACTACAGTTTTCGTTCCATTGATTTCCATTCATACTTGCGAATACGGGAAAGCAAACTTGTGCAAAAAAAGTCTCTCATTTCGCTGCCTTCAAAAGTTCCATATCGGTCAACTATGACCTGAAGAAAGAATCAGTGCAAATGAATACAAGGGTTTGATGACCCTTACTCCCATGCATACAAAACTGTCTTTTTAAGAGTGGAATCTATGAGTAGCCTAACTGTCTAAAGCCTAAAACAGTCTAAATTGAAGTCTAGCGTGACCGTGGTCAGTGACTTTAAAGGATGAGCACAGCACTCTTAATAATTGTTGTTATTAAAATATTACAATTTTATTATTTTTTTAAAGTGTGATAAATTATTAAATATTAATACATTTGTGCCTTTTTCTAACACATTTTATTATAGTAACTATTATTATTGGCTTAATGCCAAATGTTAACACAACTGCACATAAACAAGGTACTATGTGACATATTTATTAAACACAGGCAGGATGTTGCAAGTAAACGCTCTTGCACTATTTCATATGCGATTATGCTTTTATGTTTTCAGATGACACTCTGGAGCCAGCTGCAGCTGCTGGACTCTCTGTATTTAGAGCAAGTGGACCAGCTTTACGATGAGGCTTTTCCAATGGAGATCCGACAGTATCTCAGTCAATGGATTGAGAGTCACGACTGGTGAGAATTGTTTTAATTTAATGCTTCATTTTTAGTTATTGAATTTATTATCCAGTTGCAAATTTGAATTTCAGTATCATGAATTGCTGCAAATCATATCTTTGACACATTGTTGGTTGCAGGGAATCAGTTGCAAGTAACGTATCTTTGGCAACCCTGCGCTTCCATGAACTCCTAAACCAACTGGATGAGCACTACAGCCGTCTCAACCTAGGAAACAACTTCCTTTTACAGCATAATATACGCAAAATTAAGCGTAACCTACAGGTGCAATTTTTATATTGTTTTTCTTACAATATTACATTCAATATACATTAATAATATAATTGATTTCATTATTCTAAAATAAAATGGCCGAGCTAATGTAAATAATTGTCTCACATTAGGAGCACTTCCAGGAGGATCCTGTTCACATGGCTATGATCATAGCTAGCACTTTGAATGAAGAAAGAAAGATACTGGAAAATGCACTTAGAACTCAAGTAAGGCTTTTAGTCTTGCATTACAGCTGTCATTTCAAACCTGCACATGTGTTTATCATTCATCTTAGTAAATTTGCTTTTAGGGTAAAGGTGGCTCATCACAGGGGAGTATCACGATGGAACAGCAAAATGAGTTGGGCAATAAAGTCAACAATTTGAAAACGAGTGTGCAGGTAAACCATCTCAGTGAATAATGACATGGTTTTGGGTCTTTACCACAAAAAACGCTTTAAATGACACCGGTTTACAAGTAAAAACATTGTTTCAAAAAGCTGCACTTGTGGAATATTTATTTGCTTCTAGGAAATAGAACAGGACATTCAGGTTCTGGAGGATGTGCAAGATGAGTACGACTTCAAGAGAAATACTTTGCAGAGTCGAGGTAACAGTAGATACATTTTTAGCATTTCGCTCCTGGTATTAACTCATACTTTGTGATATATTTGGTTAGATCAATGTTTTGAACATAAACAGTATGAATTTACACGAATGAGAAATGGTATGGATTTGTATTTTTATATTTTCAGTGGAAGTTGAAATGAATGGCCAGATAACAAAAGAGATCCAGCAGGAGGAAATGGCAATTAGACAAATGTTTGTTGGGCTGAGCATGAAAAGAGAGGTAGGTCAAGATTTCAGTAATATATCTCTACATATATTTAGCTGAAAGATTGAGCTCAGGAATGTTCACATCTGTAGGAATGTGCAACTAAAGTCTGCATTAAACCGAAGTTGCGATAGTCTTTTCTTTTCTATTGTGACGTTAATCTAAGCATCCAAGGATAACACAACAAAAAGTGTAACGAGACCAAAGGCCGTTTTTTTTTTTTTGTTTATTTGAATAGCTGTATATGCTGAATAAATTGCTTTTGTGGGAGAACAGCTTTTCAAACAGCTAATCTTCAACATGTTTGACATCAAACATTCATTTCGGATCAGTCTGTTTTTAGAGATTATATCAATAAAAGTGCTGTTTTATAAGAGAAGTCATGTACTACAGGTAGGATTCAGTTCATGGTATTTCTCAATCTTTTCTATGGTATCTGTAAAAACTGATTGACTGTCGCACAGCTGACTTCAAGGCTGTAATGTGATTATCAAGTTGGTGTTAAGCTTTCTCCAATGGTAGATTCGCGGACTTTGGTGCCTCTCAATAATAAGACCATCTCTGGCTTCTCAAACTAGAACAGATGTAGGGCGGGACTTGATTTTATCCATCGAGAATTGATTGGATCGTTTGATCGTTCCCACCCTTACACCAGTAAACGTGTCATCTGAGAAGAGAGATGTCATGTGCAAGAGGGAGGGGAAGTTATTTTGATTACAAAGACACATGAATATAAAAAAATGTCAGTGTTGATTTTAATGTGACTTTAATGTTGCAGTTTTCTTCAGTATCATATTTTTTCTTAAATATAGCATATATATGTGTACAGGTGGTGATAAAAGAAATCGCTAATGCACTGACTCTAGCCGAGCAGATCCAGCTCACACTCATATCAGAAGAGTTACCTGAGTGGAAGAAGAGACAGCAGATGGCTTGTATCGGCGGGCCGCCCAATGCCTGTCTGGACCAACTGCAGAGCTGGTGAGAACCTCTAGGGGGCGCTTCAAGTGACCTGGAAACAAAATAATGACCAAATAAAATATTTGATATCTAAATAATTTTATATTATTTAATTAGAAATAAAATCCTTGAAATTACAAGTTGTTCCATAAGGCTATTAATAAAAGTATTTCTATATCCGACGTGGTTTCAAACTGGAGCTGATAAGCTCATATTGTCCTTTATTTTGTTTGGTGCTGTCCGTGGTACTGATATATTATTTTTATAATTAGCTAATACATGAATTGTGATCCAGGTTCACAGTGGTGGCAGAGTGCTTTCAACAGATCCGTCAGCAGCTGAAGAAAGTTCAGGAACTGGTGCAGAAATTCACATACAACAAAGACCCCCTCACTCTGGGCAAGAGCCAGCTAGATGACCAGGCCCTTGCACTCTTCAAAAACCTTATATTAAAGTAATATGAGATACTTTATCCATTCATACATTTCTGTGTTTTTATATGTAGAGCACAAGCTGTAGAAAAAATAACATATGGGTATTGATGGGAGGATTTGTGGGCTTAAAGGTTCACAGGGGAATTTGAATATATTTTGTGATACAAAATAGAAGATACACTTCTGAAAGATTCTAGTCTTGAACAGGATGGCAGAGGTTGTAATATGTCTTTCAGTTCTCTTGTGGTGGAGAGACAGCCTTGTATGCCGACACATCCTCAGAGACCCTTGGTGATAAAAACAGGAGTTCAGTTCACAGTCAAGATCAGGTGGGTTTCTTTGAAGTTACTGTCGACAACACTGTGCTGTCCCTTATTTTAATTGATGGTAAATGTCTGAGAAAAGCCTTTAATTTCAGTGATGTCGATGTGTATTATTTTGTAGATCACTAGTCAAACTCCCTGAACTGAACTGTCAACTCAAAGTAAAAGTCTCTATTGACAAGTAAGCAAAACCTCTCTATCTATCTATCTATCTATCTATGTATTCATACAGTAATTTGTTTTTCTTCTGTAGAGATTTAACAGAGAAAGACACAATAAAAGGGTACGTAACATATTACGAAGAAACTCATAACACAAGTGTGATTTATTACTATAATGTGATGTTTGGAATGAGCCAATGCATATAGATACATAGCACAACAACCACAAAAATGTCTGCATTTGACAAAAGTCCAAACCTGCAACAATATTACTAACTGTATTGTATAGTCCTGCACAGTGATTATTATAATAATCAGAAGATAAGCTTGAAATGCAAAATGTAAACCCTAATTATTAAATTATTCTGTTTTGTTGTAAATAAACAAATTTATTATTTATCAAGAACCACCATCAGCATTTGTATGCATGCCGTCAAAGCTCAAATAATCCAAATCTTCTGTTCTCTGATGTCCTAGATGTAGGAAATTCAACATTTTAGGAACATTTTCTAAAGTTATGAACTTAGAGGAATCCAGTGGATGTCTAGCAGCTGAATTTCGTCATTTGGTAAGATGTGAAAAACAAACATATTACTGCTAATAATAAATACAATATAATGTCTAACTGAACGTTTATTGTTGATCTTTCTTTCCCTCTGATTACCACAGCAATTAAAAGAGATGAAAAGTAACAACAGAACCAATGAGGTAGGCCAAAAAACACATACAGTGATGTCAAATAAAATGAAGTGAAGGAATTGCTGATGTTTTTCCCTTTTTATTAGACTCCTCTCATCATTTCTGAGGAGCTGCACATACTTAACTTTGAAACTCAACTCATTCAGCCAGAACTGTGTGTTGATTTATCGGTAAAGTACTCTGAAATGTAGCTACCTATTGTGACATATCAACTGTAGAGTAGATCAGACAAGTAATTCTGACCAGACCTGTTTTTTTGTTATTAAACAGATCACATCACTTCCTATTGTGGTGATCTCCCATGTGAATCAGTTACCTAGTGCCTGGGGCTCCATCTTATGGTACAACATGCTCTGCTGTGAACCCCACGTACGGCCATTTCCCCTCATCAATGTTTTTGTCTTCTATTGAGGTTTACATTTTGACTATTGCTGTCTATTTCTCTCTCTCTCTCAGAATCTGTCGTTCTTCTTGAATCCTCCACCTGTGAAATGGGGGCAGCTTTCAAAGGTCTTAAGCTGGCAGTTTTCTTCTGCCACTAAACGAGCGCTGAACTCTGAGCAGCTGAGAACGCTGGCCGAAAAAGTTCTTAGTGAGTTTATATGTGCTTTATTTTACCTCTTGAAATGGGAGTAAATGCTCATATAGTTCCAATACATAGCACTACATTTTGTATCTGTTTTCAGGTCATGAAGCACAAGGTGACCCTGAAGGTCTCATCCATTGGAATACATTTTGTAAGGTGAGTTTATAGAAACAGTTCAAACAAAAGCAAGAACGTTACTTTCGTTTTCTTTAACATTTTGTTTGTTCCTCTGCTGTCACCACATGATTTACTGCTAAACCAAAACTTAGTGAGACCACAAAGAACAGCTGTGCTTTCAGAACTCGAAACTAACTGAATATATGTTATATTATTTTAATTTTAAAGGGAAGTGCAATAAATATCATCACATCAACATTGATGAAGCAATGCCATGCCAATACTTTAGCTGATAAAATGGAAGCAGAGTAAATAACTTGTGTGTTTTCACCTAGATGTCTCCTAATGAGAGGGGTGTACCATTCTGGCTGTGGATAGATGGAATTCTGGATCTTATTAAAAGACACCTGCTCAATATCTGGAATGATGGGTAAGAGTTCCATCATTACAGACAATGAAACAAATACAGTACCATCTAGGGCTGGAACAATCAGTCTTCTATATATAAGAATCCATTCCATTTTAGATGTGCACAATCAGCCAATATTTATTATTATTGTAGATTTTTTAAAGTCCTAGAATTCTAAAATATATGAAGAGTTCAGATGCAAAGGCCTCTAAGTGCCGTCTGAAATTTTCATCAAAAATAAGCATTTTGATCAGGCTCCTATGTTTAGGTTCAGTAGTTTTACATTTACATTACATTACAGACACTTTTATCCAAAGTGACTTACAGATGAGGACAATGGAAGCAAAAGAGCAATGATACGCAAGTGCTATGACAAGTCTGTTAGCTTAACACAGTACACGTAGCAAGTTTTTTTTAAATTATATAATAAATAAAAAGAAAACCGATACAATAGAAAAAGAATAGAGCAAGCTAGTGTTATCGAGGCTTTTTTTGCTTTTTGTTTGTATAATAAATATTGTATAATAAATAAAAAAATTATTATATAATAAATAAAAAACAGATAGAATACAAATAAGTTAGAATAGAGAGTGAAAACAATAGAATTAGAATAGAGAGTGCTAGAGTTATAGGGTCAAATAAAGTTTTTTTTATTTATTAGAAATAATTGTACTCAAATGGCAATGTATAGGTCCTTTTCTATGCAATTAAAGTGAAATAACTGAACATAAATGTAAGAGCCTAATAAAAATGCTCATTTTAGAAGACATTTTCAGACGGCACTTAGAGGATTTTGCATCTAAACTCTTCATATATATATATATAATCTTTAATATCATTTTAAAAATATTTTTTTTCTGTAATTTTATTTTGAGATTAACAGATTTACAAATTACAATTTGAAAGTCAACATGAAATCATCATCAAGAAAATAAAATAAAGTCCCATCCTACTTGTTTCTTTTGAAAATCTGATTTCACACAAAAACATAAGATGCTGCTTTAAGTCAACTAACCCGAAACAGCATGATAGTATGCCAACATCTCCATTTTCTAAAGCTATATTCCAATTTATAGTACTGTAACTGCCATGAACATAGAAGTTTCTTTGACATTGTTATCCAGTCCAATTTTATCTTTTTTTTTTTTCACATATATACAGGTATATTATAGGGTTTTTGAGTAAAGAGCGAGAGAAGGCTTTGTTGAGCGACAAACTCCCGGGCACTTTCCTTCTGCGCTTCAGTGAATCCTGTCGAGACGGAGGAATCACCATCACATGGGTGGAGTATTCACAGGACGGTGTGTGCTGGTTTGAATTGGAGTATTTTATCATTTATTTATTTATATATCTGTCTTCCAGTCTTTTAATATACGTGAATGAATGTCATCAAATACAGGTGAACCTAAGACACATTCAGTGAAGCCCTACACTAAATCAGATCTGGCGTCGATTTCCTTGCCTAACGTCATCCGTGACTACACCCTCACTGCTGCACAGAAGATTCCGGTGAACCCCCTCGTCTACCTTTACCCAGACATCCCAAAAGAAGACGCCTTTGGTCGCTACTATATCAACTCTTCTGATGGTAGATATTCTTTATTTAACCATTCATTAATTCAAAAAAAAAAAGAAGGCAAGATAAGAGTGTAAAACTGAAACAACAGATGTCAATAGCCTGCTACATAAGATTACGATGCAGATCTTAAGGGTACAACATCACAAAATAAATACACTGTATGTATTTTAATATATTATAGTACATTTTTCTTCTAAATGTGTATATATACATACAGTATATGGTGATGTCATTGCATTAAATAACAACATGTTGAACCAAGTGCCATTTCTTTTTTCTCTTTTCCAAGCAAAATGGTTGTCAAACCTAACAAATTTCTATTTTGTCATGGTAGAAAACAATACTACTGTTCACAAAGACTATTTGGGGACTTTGCTGTTGTAAAATGTTAGTGGAACATCCTCAAAAACTTTTTTAACAGTATGTTAGAGAGCATGCCTGTGTGTGTTGTCAATATCGACATGCCTTACATTACTGATCTTTTATCCCTCAGATACAGAAGAGATGGAGATAGACAAACCTAAGTCATATATCAGGCCATATATAGGCAGGCGCATAATTTCTGTGTCAGATGAGTAAGTTATTACTTTTCTTTTTTTCTACTTCATATATTTCTGTTACTGAAAAACAATATTCATGTCTTATTTATCTGTTTTTAGACCTTTTTCAAGACCCTGTAAGTGTTAGAGCACCTCAAGGCAAAACTGATATGAGGAACGTTTCTCCACCAATGCATCTAAATGTAATGCAGAGCTTTTTTTATGGAGGAAAATGAATCTGTTTCTAGAAGTATTGTATCTGGCACACAGATATCTATAATGAATAATGGAAACAAATGGTGATGCCCTTTTCTCTATATAAGGATCTACTACATTTATTCTCTACTTGTGTGAAGAAGAGGAGCCATTTTCTTCAGTCAAATTATAGAATACATTTAAAACAGTGTAATCCTGTTCTTTTTGTTTGTTTGTTTGTTTGTATAAAAATGTGAACATATTATAAAGAATGGATTTGAATTTTCTGTGTACCAGTCACTCAGATAAAGATACTGTCGAAATGGATATATATATGTTTCTGTGAAGACATTTGTTTGTGAAAAGGACATTCTTCTCCATCTTGTGAAGCACTTATTTATTTTTTGCACATTAAAATATCTTTACATACAATTGTCTTATGCACATGTACACACACAACAGCAAGATACAGTCTAACAGAAATAAACAACAACCTACCTTCAGTCAGAAATACTGCTACAGATCCAAGCCAGGTCAATTAGGCAATGTTACATACTGTTATGTGAAGTAAAAATAAAGACTATTAAATGGTTTATATTCATGTATTACGCATTTTTTTTTAACAGCAGTTTCACTTTTTCATCCATTTTTTTCTCCAGATGGAAATCTTTATGAAGCTTAAAGGGATAGTTCACCCAAAAATGAAAATTTGATGTGTATCTGCTTACCCCCAGGGCATCCAAGATGTAGGTGACTTTGTTTCTTCAGTAGAACACAAACGGAGATTTTTAACTCAAACCGTTGCAGTCAGTCAGTCTTATAATGGAAGTGAATGGGAATCACGGCTTTGAGAGTCAAAAAAACATACACAAACAAAACCAAATTAAATCCTGCGGCTCTCACCTATCTAAACCCACCTATCTCTCAAATGGACATTGACACTCCTAACTTAGATTGTATATAGAGTGAACCTACATCTTGGATGCCCTGGGGGTAAGCAGATAAACATCAAATTTTCATTTTTGGGTGAACTGTCCCTTTAAAGATAAAGTGTGTAAATCTAGCATCAAACAGGAGAGCAAAAATAAATAATGATTGTTTCCAAACATACCAAAAGCCTCAGGCAGCATTTTTAATTCTTTAGGTGTTTTTATTACTTATTATTTTCAATATTATTAAAGATTTTATAATTACATTTCATAATCCGTGCACTGAATATTCATTTTTAAATGCAATGCATTTACAAGCTTAACTTTGAATGAAGAATTTCTTAACACTTAAAATGTGTCAAAGGAAAATTAATAATGGTTTACATTAAAGGGGTCATATGATGCTATTTTAAAGATCATTATTTTGTATATTTGGTGTAACAGAATATGATGACATGCTTTAATGTTAAAAAAAAACATTATTTTTCAAATACTGTACATTATTGTAGGTA
>NW_015549703.1:655069-656573 GCF_001515605.1 Sinocyclocheilus anshuiensis | reverse complement strand
TGTTAAGACAGCTGACGTGCTATGATTTCTGACAGACAGTTCACTCTCCTGTGATGTGACACTGTTCCCCTCACACACTCACACACACACACACGACGCGTTACTCTGCGCTGCGCAAAACTGCACATTTGAACAGTCAATAGCAAATACTTAAACGAATAACAAAACATATCAAAACGTGGCATATGTGGCATAATGGACTAAGATGATAAAGACCAAACTCAATATGCTCCTCTTCATTATAAAAATATACATGTACAGGCAAGCGCAGGTGAGCCCAGAATAAACGCAACACGCAAAGTTTCGCATTAAGCAATCCTTTTAATATCACTTAATGCATTTCATAATGCATGTTCATATCTGCTGGTCTGTATATACTTTGCGTCAACAACAAGACATAGGCTACTGAATTGTCTTTATCGTCTTAGTCCGTTATTATGCCACATTTTAAGCCTTTTGCTGTATGGGAGGACAAGTGAAAGATTGCGCATTGTGTTCATGGCCATCTATGCCACATTTTGCGGTATTAATGCATTGCGTTCTGGGCTCGTCTGCTTGCCTGTATGGGGTTGATCCTTTTAATATCACTTAATGCATTTCATAATGCACGTTCATTTTTGCTGGTCTGTAACGTTATATACTTTGAATCAACAACAAGACATATAGGCTACTGAATTTTCTTTACCATTATTATGCCACATTAAGCGTTTTGCTGTATGGGAGGACAAGTGAAAGATTGCGCATTGTGTTCATGGCCATCTATGCCACATTTTGCGGTATGGGAGGAAAATATTATATACATAATTATTATGTTAATAAACTGTGTATTGAATTTGAAATTTTAATAGCATCTTAATACATTAAGCCATATTAAGTGTTTATGTTTTTCTACGGGAGGAAAACGCTTAACGAGAGACTGTGCATTGCGTTCATATTCTGCTGTTCTGTAGCCACGGATTTGTGGGTCTTGTCTTTTTCTTGCAGGACCATGTACGTTATTGTACTAAATTAGTTTTAATCATTAAATCCCCACCACAGCGTCTGGTCTCCATTGGCAACACGCACGATTTTTGTCGATTGCAAGTGAAGTCGCAGGTAGCGGAGAGTGTAAGTGGCGATTGTAATTTAGTTGAATTTAGTTCAGTTCACAGTCAAGATCAGGTGGGTTTCAGAGATTTTAGTGTTATATCAACAGACACTGTATTGGCACTCATTTTCATAGACAACAATTGTGATTGCTTTAATTGTGCTTTACGATACTATAGACTACTAGTCAAACTCCCTGAACTGAACTCTCAACCCAAGGTCAAAATTTCTATTGACAAGTAAGTAAACTATCTATCTATCTATCTATCTATCTATCTATCTATCTATCTATCTGTGTGTCTGTCTGTCTGTCTGGCTGGCTGGCTGGCTGGCTGGCTGTATGACTGTCTGTCTGTCTGGCTGGCTGTCTGTCTATCTATCTATCTATCTATCTATCTATCTATCTGTCTGTCTGTTT
>NW_015549703.1:652853-653797 GCF_001515605.1 Sinocyclocheilus anshuiensis | reverse complement strand
ACGATTGTTGTCGATTGCAAGTGAAGTCGCAGGTAGCGGAGAGTGCAAGTGGCGATTGTAATTTAGTTGAATTTAGTTCAGTTCACAGTCAAGATCAGGTGGGTTTCAGAGATTTTAGTGTTATATCAACAGACACTGTATTGGCACTCATTTTCATAGACAACAATTGTGATTGCTTTAATTGTGCTTTACGATACTATAGACTACTAGTCAAACTCCCTGAACTGAACTCTCAACCCAAGGTCAAAATTTCTATTGACAAGTAAGTAAACTATCTATCTATCTATCTATCTATCTATCTATCTATCTATCTATCTGTGTGTCTGTCTGTCTGTCTGGCTGGCTGGCTGGCTGGCTGTATGACTGTCTGTCTGTCTGGCTGGCTGTCTGTCTATCTATCTATCTATCTATCTATCTGTCTGTCTGTCTGTCTGTCTGTCTGGCTGTCTGGCTGGCTGGCTGTATGACTGTCTGTATGTATGTATGACTGTCTGACTGTCTGTCTATCTATCTATCTATCTATCTGTCTGTCTGTCTGTCTGTCTGTCTGTGTCTGTCTGGCTGGCTGTATGACTGTCTGTCTGTCTGTCTGTCTGTCTATCTATTAGACTTGTGCCGGTATTCGGTAATGCGATATATCACGGTAATGAATATGCACGATATTGTTATCGTGGGCACTTCTAAATACCGTGAATAATTATATATTACAAATTATTCAGAATTTTGAATGCATTTTAAGAATAGTTTTACCATCAACTGGTCAAAATGCACAACACGAGAAGCACATGGCGGAACATGTGAGAGACGCTCTGGATGAAAGCGCACTTTCACTCTCTGACAGCAGATGGCGCTAAACTGCAGAAATAATAATAATAATGATAATAATAATTCATTTAAATGCAGCCGTTACCCCGGAAACCCTGTAAACAAAGCAGCTGCACTAC
>NW_015549703.1:647716-652628 GCF_001515605.1 Sinocyclocheilus anshuiensis | reverse complement strand
TCTATCTATCTATCTATCTATCTATCTATCTATCTATCTATCTATCTATCTATCTATCTATCTATCGACCTATCTATCTATCTGTCTGTCTGGCTGGCTGTATGACTGTCTGTATGTATGTATGACTGTCTGTCTGTCTGTCTATCTATCTATCTATCTATCTATCTATCGACCTATCTATCTATCTGTCTGTCTGGCTGGCTGTATGACTGTCTGTCTGTCTGTCTATCTATCTATCTGTCTGTCTGTCTGTCTATCTATCTATCTGTCTGTCTGTCTGTCTATCTATCTATCTGTCTGTCTGTCTGTCTATCTATCTATCTGTCTGTCTGTCTGTCTATCTATCTATCTGTCTGTCTGTCTGTCTATCTATCTATCTGTCTGTCTGTCTGTCTATCTATCTATCTGTCTGTCTGTCTGTCTATCTATCTATCTGTCTGTCTGTCTGTCTATCTATCTATCTGTCTATCTGTCTGTCTGTCTATCTGAATAGTTTATATTCTTTTAATAAAAATCTCTGACAAATCGAAAACAAATTTTGGATGCAGAAATCCTGATTCATACGTTTTTAATGTTATTGCAAAGCAGTGCTTATATATGACCTGTGTGTTTGTGTATTTATGGATATTTTTCTCATTTAGAGGTTTTTCTGAAATGGATACAGTGAAAGGGTATGTAACATGTTACATTAACCCAAAGAGCACAGATAAATGCTAATTACAATTACTGAATTAGCTCATAATTACAAATACATATATAGAGCAATACTTTTAATTTTTTATGCATGTCAGAGGTCCTCACTGAATTGTTGTGTAATGTCCTAGATGTAGAAATTTCCTTCTCTTAGGTATTGTTAACAAAGTTATGACCTTGGATGAATCTAGTGGATGTCTAGCCGCTGAGATATTACAATATATAATAAATAAATGATCATTTATAATTACTGACTTAATTTTTCTTGATTTCCCATTCCCAAGTAAAGAGGTAGAACAAAATAATAAATAAAAGTCACTTAAAGTGAACTACTGATTATTGCTATTTAAGTAGCTTTCTTTTTCTTTCAGTTTTCACTCAATATGTATGAGGAGCTGCACTTAATCAGCTTTGACACGCAGCTCATTCTGCCTGAACTATGCATTGATTTATCGGTAAGGTTTCTGCTAAAAGTGGACTTTTGAAATACAGTGTTTATTTGAGACAATGGTACAACATTAAATTCTTGTAACTGCAACATCGTATAACATGTTCAAACATGCTGGCCGACAAAGTTCTTAGTGTGTTTGTTTGTGCTCTCTATTACCTCTTGAAATGGGAATGAGTAGCTGCTCATAGTTAAATGAATAGCACATTTCTTTTTTAAAGCTTTTAAGGTCGAGAAGCCCAAGGTGACCCAGAAGGACTCATCCACCGGAATACATTTTATAAAGTGAGTTTATACAAATGATTGAAACAAAGACAGGAAAGTTGCTTTCGCTTTCCTGAACATCCTCGCTTTTGTTTGTTCCTCTGCTGTCACCACATGATTTACTGCTAAATCAAAACTTAGTGAGAACATGATACTGCAAAGAGCAGACATTAAATACTTTTATATAGGTGTGATTCTTTGTGGTGTGAAATAACATGATAAATGCAGTATTTTTTTATTATCACACTATATTGTGCAGAATAACTTTTGTGTTTTCATCTAGGCATCTGCCGAGTCTGGTGATTCATTCTGGCAGTGGATATATGAACATTTGGACCTTACTGAAAAATATGTGCCCAACATTTGGAATGATGGGTAAGAAATCTGAAGGGGTTTAACGTTCACCATCTAAATGGTGCTATTGTGTCATTCATGTGAAAGCCAATGCCATTTTTCAAATCACTGACATCAAAACCAGCTCAAGAGATGGCAGATTTTTAAAGAGTTCGAGATTTGAGAGGGGGCTTAAATTTCAGGCTTCAAGCAAAGCTGTTGTATGGCCTCGAAGACTTGGACTATAGTGCATGAGTCACATGGACTACATATACCATACGTTCACTGTGTACAAGTACATTATGGGTTTTTTGAGTAAGGAGAGAGAGAAGGCTTTGTTGAGTGAAAAACTCCCCAGCACTTTCTTTCTACTCTTCAGTGAAAACTCTCAATGGGGAGGAATCATCATAACATGGGTGGAATGTTCAAAGGATGGTTTGTGCTTGTTTGAACTGGAATATTTTATGTTGTGATAACTATCTTGGTGTGTCTGAAAAATCTCTTATGAGATTATCATGTCAGCACAGGTGGTGAACCCTGTGGTGCATTCAACAAAGTCTTACGCTAGAACAGATCTGAACAACACCTCTTTACCGAACATCATCCGTGACTATACCAGCACTGATGGAGAGAAGGATCCAGTGAATCCCCTCATCTACCGTTACCCAGACATCCCACGAGACGTTGCTTTTGGTCGCTACTATACCAGTGCATCTGATGGTAAAGACTCATTCACATTTATGCATTGCATTATTGACCATTGATCTCACAGTTGAACTGACTTGCACAATAAAGAAAATAAGGTAAGAGTTAGTTTTACTAAGCCATAAGGAAACAAAACATAAAAAATCACCAAATAATAAAGTGGAAAATGCTATATTGTATGCAGCCGTTCTGAGACTCTTATATATTCGTGCTTTTGCACACCATCAGGACATTTGGAATACAGTAAAATTCTGTTCTCTTTTAGCTGTAGGAGGGATAAATGAAGACAGACTTTCTGGTTTGAAAGTCCAAGACGGTACAACAGCATGTCAATGAAGACCATGGGTTGGACACGATTGAACATGATCTGTCAGACTCATCAGATCTAGAGGATTTAGGTTTTGAACTGGTTGAGAATGAGGGTAGAAATGCAAATGTGTTCGATTCCCAGATAACTGATCAAATGTATACCTTGAATGCATTGTAAGTTGTTTTGGATAAAATGCATAAATGTAAGAAAATATTCTTGTTGCATCACTGGTAGTGTTGCTCATGGTTAGTATTATATTTTGGTGTATAGCTCATCCTGCACTGTTTCACCTTGAACATGATTTGTGCTGATAGTTGAGGTTTGAATGTTATTACTTTTGAGTTATATATTTGAATTCCAGTTAACTGGGACATTTTTTTTCCAGTCAGAATTTCAGTGTTTTGTGTGGGTTTGTCCACTGCATGTATAATGTATAAGTAAAATTACACCCTTTTAATTACTAACACGATTTTATTCATTATTGCACATCAAAGATGAATCTTTATATACCATTGCTTTAACTGCACATGTACACACACCGACTTGAGTCAGCCAGATACAGTCTAATAGAAATATTTGCGTCAAAGAATACTGAATAGTGCTGAAGTGTCTTTAAAACAGTTTACATTCATTTACTTTGACATGAACTTAAGTTCTGTCCAACTGACTTTCTTCAAGTGTTTGGTCCCAGTGTGACATCACTTTTCCACTGCTAAAACAATTGTCTTACAATAAACTACATTTACAGTAATTTAACACTTCATAAAATATACGTAAATGCACAGATGGTTTGCACAAATGCAGTGTCTTTTATTTTATTTTTGATCGCTTTTGTTCTCAGATTACAACATTGTGTGCTTTCTCAAAATGCAGTCATTTTGGGGGCTCTGCATGTAAATATTTCAACTATGAGTGCATTGACGAATATATATAGACCATCTGTCTGGTAATAAGGTGAAGACTAAAATAAAAAAATACTAAAAAATAACGATGTATTTGGCAGTGGTTAAAATGTTCAAATAATGAAGTATAATAAAATAAAAGTGATACACATGTACAAAATGCATGCAAGCCTTTAAATAATTTCGAATTTTACACCCGACTCGTTCTCGCATTCCTTATCTTAATGATAATCGTCATTCGTGGCAACACTCGACCGATTGTTTGGTAATTGAAATGCAATAGTCTCGCGTCTCGATTTTCATTACGTTCTGATAAGCTACTTTTTTTTTCCAACATAAAGGAGGAAGATATGTTGGCCAGCAGCTTTTAAATGTCGTGAGCGTTTGCGCAACCGTGCCAAATCTCGCTGTTTTTAATGCTCCTGAATTCCTAAACAGGATTGTTTGGTGTCATTCTTTACGCTTGAGTTTAGGCGTTTGCCCTCGGGACAGCAATGTCATCGCTGTAGTCATCATTCCCCACACCTCAATCAACTTTACACAGGCACGAAAGGGTTGAACATACAATTATAGCGTCTACTGGGAGTCGTTTCGCACCATTAAATATGGCCATCATCATGACTTGCGCCCTTTCTTGCAAGGTAGAAGCTGTCAACAAGCCAAAAATGTCTCACAAAAGCATGTAAAACTACAGGAGACAACGTGAAACGAAAAAAAAAATGTACTGATTTTGTTCCCCCAAAAAAACACTGATATTGAGATGGAGCAGTCCTTCTCTGGGCTGTTTCAGAAGAGTGTGCTCTAGTGCTAGTGGAAATGGTTACGTCTCCAGCATCCCGTCCAGGTTTTTCTCGGTGCTCTCTTTATCTGCGTCAGTGTTCACCGGTGGGTTGTATTTATTGTTGTACTCCTGTAGAAGTGCGAGCACCTCGTGATGACCGAAGTGTGTCGCCTCATCTATAGGTGTGTTGCCCCACCTAAAGGACATAAATGTTATTTTATTTTCATGGTTTCCACATCTTTTCTAGTTGTTTTATTACTGTATAACTATTAGATGATGATGATAATAATAATAATTATTATTTAGTGCTGTCGAATGATTAATCGCATATAAAATAAAAGTTTTTGTTTGCATAATATGTGTGTTCTGTGTATATTTATTATTATACACATACAGTATATATTTTGAAAATATTTACATGTCTATATTTATATTCACATAATTTATATTATAAATAAATATATTTAATATATAAA
>NW_015549703.1:644991-647691 GCF_001515605.1 Sinocyclocheilus anshuiensis | reverse complement strand
TTTATATTCATATAATTTATATTATAAATAAATATATTTAATATATAAACATAACATATTTTTCTGAAATATATACATGCATTTGTGTGTATTTATATATACATAGCACACATACATATATTATGTAAACAAAAACGTTTATTTTGGATGCGATTAATCGTTTGACAGCACTATTATTATTATTATTATTAACATTAAGACAGGAGTATGTTTTTATTGCAATAATATTATAAAATGAATGTTTAAAAATAATTAATTTACAATAGTAATTCAAAACTTTGTTTTACATTTCTACTGTTAGAGATTTAAATCTCCAATTTTATAATTTATTATTATGAGAAGTGTAAAATGTATTTATATTTAATATATAGAAACTTTATAAAATTATTTTGTAAATCAATCTCTCTTCTCTCTCCCCCGATTTATTATAATAATATAAATCCTTCACATATCCAATATATTAAGACTTTTTAAATATATATATATATATAAGGCAATAATAATAATAATTTAAAAAACACATTATATATGCACACAATCAAAATGTATTTTAATGTATTTATTAATGTAACTGTAATTGAAATTGAATATGAAAATGCATTTGAATTAATTTTAGACATTGCACTCACAAAGAGAAAGTTCAACCTAATTCTTGTTAGAAATCAATTTCCGTGGCTTGTACGTGACGTTTTAGGATTTTATCAACATCCAATTCAAATTTTAATTCCTGAAAAGTTTTCCAAGACCATCATGGGAATCCTGATGTCTTCCAATCACCTATTTCAAAATTAAAAAGCCTAAGAAAATGAATATTTGCTCTAAAATCAAAAGTATTTTGATTGTGTTTGCTCACCTGTCCTTGGGACCAGGATTCACCTTGCAGGCCTCTAACAGAAAACGCACAACCTCAATATGTCCTAAAATCAAAAGGAATAGTTTAATTTATGCAACACACTACAGACTGAACTTTAGATGTAAAAATGCAGCGTACTGAAAAAAGGCGTGAAATAAAGATCTAGTTAATTCCCCAGCAATACAGTATTTGAGGACCTACATTTATAGTGATTAAACTAGAATGAAAAGGCTTAAATAAGCAAAAAATATACACATTGTAAGGTTGGGCAGCATTGCTAATCACCATTATTTAAAACATTACCACTTTTGACCTCCAAGTGGCGCCGTTACCAAATTTATATGGCACAGTGACAAGGACATGCACATTCTGAGTCAAAATGCACAAGTAAAATACAGCCTCACTTTCTGTTTGTCATCTTTTTTGTTATCTTACAGTTCATTGACTGCCAGCTGGCAAACGGTGAAGTCGTGGCCTAATGGTTAGAGAGTCGGACTCGTAACCCAAAGGTTGCGGGTTCGAGTCTTGTACCAGCAGGGATTGTAGGTGGGGGAGTGAATGTACAGCGCTCTCTCCCACCTTCAATACCACGACTGAAGTGCCCTTGAGCAAGGCACCGAACCCCCAACTGCTCCCCGGGTGCCGCAGCATAAATGGCTGCCCACTGCTCCGGGTGTGTGTTCACGGTGTGTGTGTGTTCACTGCTGTGTGTGTGCACTTTGGATGGGTTAAATGCAGAGCACTAATTCCTAGTATGGGTCACCATACTTGGCCACATGTCACGTCACGTCACTCACTTAAACTTAAAAACAATCAGATATCAAACTAACAGACCCCTCTGGTCCTTGGCTTCTAAATAGTGACAGCATGTGCAGTGTTGTACCCTCAGCGGCTGCTACGTGAAGCGCCGTCCTGGAGTCATAGTCCCGCTGCTCCATGTCCATGGAGGACAGTGCAAACCTGCGTATGATGAAAATATTACAGAAACAGAACAAAAAACGCTCCAAAAACTTGTAGGCAATGAAGAACTCGGTACCTTCTGAGCGCAGAAACATCTCCTGTGTAGGCAGCAAAGAGGAGGTTGATGACAGATTTCACCTGGAATGATAGAAAAGAGCCTTTGTGGAACAGAAACAAGTTATTATGGACAGATGGTGGGCAGAAACGGAGGCCTCCAGTCCAGAGTGTCTCCTTTAGCTCTAACAGACTGAAATTAATAGAGAACTGGTGAGAGGAAACAGCAAATAGCCTAGACAATGAAAACTTGAATCAAGTGCATTGAAATATGAACACTTGAATTCAACTGTTCTTTCAGGTGGATTGAGCGAAAGGCAAAAGGACCCCCTGTTTCATACTGTATAATACTGAAGAAGGTTGCACTTTAAGTCTGATATTTGAAGAGTTCATTTGCAAAAACCGTTAACTCCATTTAAAATTTTTTTCCAGAAATCACATTTTTTTATTGCACATTCCAAGTAATATCAATCAAACTGCAGTTGGGTTGTTTTGATTAAGTAATAATAACTTAAACAAATACAGGTAATTTACAAAATTAAAGTTCATTGAAAGTATGTTTTTTTTAACTTATTAAAAGTTTGTTTTTATAGCAAAAGCAGGTAACTCCAACAGTTGTTTTTTTGGCAAAACCAGATAACTCCACATTTCATGTTTTAGAGAGAGAAAAAAACACTCGTTTAATCTTTGTAATCTCCTCAGATGACAATGTAGATGCCTGACAAACGTTGTTGTTGTTGTGATCATAAACTGTATGGATGTGATTACACGCAATACACGGAGATTTTCCCTCACCACTGTAACGCGCTGCTTTTGCAAGGTTCCGTGAAAAC
>NW_015549703.1:644524-644880 GCF_001515605.1 Sinocyclocheilus anshuiensis | reverse complement strand
GTGGGAAACACCTCTTTTTTTTTTTTTTTAAAGTGGCGTTTATCGGTTTTTGCAAATTAACTCATATATAGATATACACGTTAAACACATATGTGTTTTTGTTAAACACATATCACAACTTGAAATCAAACATTTAATGGCAGAATCCATGCAACACCTTGTATTAAAGACTCTTGCCTCAATCAAAACGAAATAATTTAATTTGATTTAGAAGCAGCAGGATACATCTGATTTGAATTAGGATCTGATTATATAAATTAGCCAAGCAAGCCATGCAAAAAAACTCATGCATTTTACTACCATGCAAAAAATGCTGTGTTAAAGGGGTCATATGATGCGATTTCAAGTTTTCCTTT
>NW_015549703.1:635128-644361 GCF_001515605.1 Sinocyclocheilus anshuiensis | reverse complement strand
TAATGTACAGTATTTGAAAAATAATGTGTTTTTTGAACATTAAAGCATGTCAACATATTCTGTTACACCAAATAATGATCTTTAAAATAGCATCATATGACCCCTTTAAGGCAAGTGCTGGTGAGGGACAGAAAGGCACCACTAGGGGACATCAGCAACCCTTCATGTTAGTCAGCAAAACCCCAAACTTCAAGACAACAAATACAGACAACTTACAAAAAAGTGCACATCTTGTTGCAAAGCCATTCTCTGTAAATTCTATTTGTGCCATTCTTAGTAAAGTTTTGTACAAAAAAGTGATCACAAACCAACCAAAACCATCAATTCGAATAACAATCAGATGGTCAAATACAAATATGATCGGTTTTACAACACATAAACACTTGGTATTTAACATTAGATGAAGAATGTACATAAAGATTACATTAAAAACATGTAATGACCATGCAGATTTAAATTCAGATTTAATACTTTAAATGAACTGTTTAAATTAAAGTTTTTATTTAATTATACTTCAATACCTCACTATTATCTCGTATATGAAGTATTCTTGCTTTCCAGTGGTAGAAGTTGTCAGTGTCTTTGGGCCTAAAGATCATCCGAGAAATGTCAGAGTCTCCTTGCATGTGTGTTTAATTATAATCCAATTACATCTAAGTCAGCTTAATGTCTTAAATAGAAACACAAAACACTACTCCTGTCTGCTGTGTAATTATTCTCCAGAAATGTGCATGTTAATTTCAGATTAACTCAACTAGAAAACCTAGACAAACTTGCTTGATTTTAAAACTGTTTGAAGGTCATTTTGAAGGTTGTTTACATCTTATATTGCTTTGAAGGTTTTCTAGGCTGTTGCACGCTAGCATGTAAGAAAGAAAGCAAGATAGAGGAGATGTCATCTGTGTGCCAAGTTACACTGTGCTATGAGCATGTGATCCACACACAGACAACCACTGCTGTATGAATGGACATGTAATGAGACATCAGACATTTGGAACGAAACGGTATTACAGCAACACAACTAGAGATGAATTCAATTAATTTAGCTGTGTTTCTAACAAATGATGGATCACAAGGAAAAGCTAATAACAATAATAGAATAATGACTGAAAGAGTTTAGTCCAAGATGTGGTTTTGTTAACTTTAAAGCCACGAGGTGCCCTGTACAGTTTCATTTCTCATCCTGGATCAACAGGATCAGTGCAAGGCTTGATTACTTCATGCCAATGAGAACAGGATGTGCTGAGAACAGGAACTGTGATTTGCACAGACAGACTAAACACTTAGCTTACCATGAAGTGCAACAGAAGGCAAGGCAGCAGAGCTACAATGGATGGCAGATCCAGAAAAAGTTCCCACACCTTCTGCTAAACAAATTAATTTACATGACTTTTCCAATCATGCACCATTACTGGATGAAGATTTAAAAAATGCTCACAAAAAGCAACTTCTAAGTGAAAAATGTTTTGTATAAATACAATAAAAAAATCTTCTATAAATAATATATAATCATTTTATATATAAATGATACTTCATACTAAGTGTATCATAAAATGTAAAAGAATTGATCAATTTCTATGACTTCTCAAGCATGGGAAAAAAATTATTCCCTGCAACTTTCATGTTTTCCTTGAACATTAATCCTTTTATTTAAATATTTTATGTTATTGTTTTTTTGTGGTTTTCATGCAAGCCATAGTCAAACGGGACTTTTGAAGTAAAGCTGTCATTCCAGCAATCAAGAATGATTTTTTGAGAAAGTTTCAGAACACAAACCAGTAAAATGATTGTCCAAAACACACAAAACAGCAACAAATGGAACACAACTGATTTCAGGTAACAATGAGATTAAATAAATTTATTAATGATACAAAAAAGAAAACCAGAACAAATGACATAAATACACAATGAGAAAACAAGAGAAAATAAACAGAACTGTTGTGACAGTGTAAAATCAGATGATAATATATAGTGATGAAGCATTTGACAGCTGTTCAAGTAATCAGAGCGAGCTGCTTCCTCAAGCCAGACTGTAATGAACTCATATTTTGACTGTTAAAGCTGTCAGTGAGCATGAGAAACACTTCTCCACTAAAGCAGCACAAAAACGAGACATGAAAATTATAATACAAATACACAAACACAAAACTTGTGAAACTAAGCAACAAAACCCAGAAATAAACAAGCCTGTGAAAGCAAAGCAAATCATGCAAAAATAAAATGAACATTTATATTTAAAAGATTCAAAAAATAAAATAAATTTGTTTTTGCAACACATATAAAACAAAAAACAGAAAATACTTAATATATTCCTGATAAGGGCAGCATCTTTTCACCAATAAAACCATTTCAGAAGCTTATCGAAGCTTAGTTTGATATAAACCAACATTTTGAACTATCAATAAGGTGCATAAATGTTTCTAGCAATAATATATGAGAATATACAGACAGAAATGGAACTAAGGGCAGGCGGAAGAGTGGAAGGTTTGTAACATTATTGATTTCACTGCAAAGACGGTCTGACAGCAGACTTTAACTGGCTGCTGAGCAGTACTAGTGCGGCTCTATGATGCAAACACTGCACATTACAATAGTCCTCTCAGGACACGCAGTCACCAAGACAAGCAATTCAGCAGGAACGCATCCGGACTAATCTAAAAATGAATACCCCATTTGCAACATGAGGTCCCTTTTAACCTTACACTTGGTCGCAATGAAATCACACTGTGTCCTAAGGGAGCAGTAGCAAGGGAGTAGTTCAGCCAAAATGGAAATAACTACTTCACCTTTATGTTGTATGTCATATGCAGAGCACAAATGGGGTATGGGTTACCATAGTTGGCTGCATGTCACACATCACTTATACAAATGGTCCAGTTTTTTTTTTTAAGTCATATAATAGCTTTATGCTAGGAACAGACTGAATTGTAGATGTAATTCAATGATAATGCATTCGAACTCAGATTCCAAATTTGCACCAAATGCCATTTTCAGTAACTTTAAGCTGCAGTCCGTAACTTTTTTGTGTTCAAAATGTACAAAATGTATATAATAATCGAGTACACCATGAATCCATTTTTGGCTTGTCCTGAATCACTACGGTACACCTATAATAAGTGTTTATATGCGGATTATTTTAGACTGGTTCGGGAAGGTACCGCTGCGGAGTAGCCCAGTACCGGCGTAATTCCTCATAGACATAAACAGAGAGAAGTAGCTCCGGCTACAATGTTCTTCCGCAAGACACACGCAGTTCTGTTTATTAACCGCTAGAGCGCCAAAAGTTATGTACTGCAGCTTTAAATTTTCATCTTTTACCTTATAAAAGCAAGTATATGGCTTCAGAAGACTTTAATTATAATCAGATGGACAACTTTTATGGTCATTTCATAGAGATTGTTTTCTGGAATATGCAAAAAGGTTGAATGAAAATTATTGTGTTCCACAGAAACAACAACATCATCATATGGGGTCAGAACGAGTAAATAATGACCAAATTTTCATTTTTGGGTGTACTATTGCTTTTATAGTCTGGTAAACTGTGTAACAGCTTTGTGTTAGGAACAGACAGAAATCACTATTATTCAATGATAAATAATAGTGACTGATAATTATTCAAAGGAAATTAAAAAGATTTTTTGTGAACACAAATTTGTATTTTCTCCAACAAAAAGCTAGTATATGGCTTCAGAAGACTTTAAAATATAGTCAGATGGACAATTTTTATGGTTATTTATTTTATATGGAATATGGTAAAAAAAAATTTGCATGAACATTTTCTGTGTGTTCCACAGAAACACCAGCAACATACAGGGCTAAACCAACATGAGGGTGAATAAATAATGACAGAATTTTCATTTTTTCTTTTCAAATGAAGGTCACACTTACCGGCCTAAGTCACCTGTAACAAAAAGTTTCAGAGGACGCCCATATGCTCATGACACCTTACTGAAGACTCTGCGTGTGGTGAGATGCGGTTCATTATGCATGACCACAACATTCAATCGTAGTGCAACACAGAACCACCTGTAGTCTCTGTTCAGCAGCCAATCCTCAACATCCACCGAAAAAACACCTGTGACTATAAATCCCACCGCACCTAACGTCCATGCAGTACAAGTGAAGAATAAAGCCCTCCGCTATGCTTTTAAGCATTAGCACAGATAGATAAACACAAGCCAAGTAATAAGGCTTTAGACATATCCTCTACAATAGTCATTCATATTCACCGAGACTGGTGAAGAACTAACATGTGCGCAGAATGAGATTCATTGAAAATAAATAACTGTTAAAGTACATAAATATATACTGTCAAAGAGCTCGCCGAGGTGAGTCAGATCCGTTTTAGTTGCCTTCTCCGACATTCTCCATCCTATAGACTACAGTAGTGGAGCTGTCCTCATTGCACTCAGTGGGCGAGACTTTTGTCCACACAGTGTCTTTGAGAGCCAGCTCTTTCTGAAGGCTCTCGTAATCCAGGGGTCCCAAGGTGTACTGCTGTGTTGAGCAACACGGAGAACATTAGTTTTTTTGGGGCCTCCAGGGAAAGTGTGTGACTCACACTGTTCAATATGGTGACGTGTGAACAGATTTCAAGTCAACAAAAACAAACACAGTCACAAAGAGAGGCCTCGTATTCACACAGCTGGGAAAATGTCATGTTTTTCAACATTTTAAAACAAAAAAGCCCATAAGAGGTCTGTATTATCACAGAAATTGCACATGCCTCATTTAAACTCATGCTCATTATTAACAGATGACCAGGCCCACACGGAATCTGTGCATGCAGGTTAATAATAATAATAATAATAATAATAATAATAATAATTAAAAAATAATATTTTTGATTGAATAATATAGTGAATATAAATAACAGCATATAAATTATATTTATTTGCAATAATTAATATTTACTATTATTATTGTTACTATTATTATTGAGCCAATTGATAATGTTACCCCTTGAAAAAAAGAAGAACGATATTTTGGATTTGTAAAAAGCCTTTTAATTTCTTTTTCCACTTATTTTAACTTGCAACTTATACTTTTCAACAGGAAAACTGTCTCAGTTGCCCAATCTCAATCTTCTCATGCCCAAGGTTTGTATTATTTTTTTTTAAATCAGGTTTTAAGGTTTAAATATTAAAATCGGTTTATTTTTTCAGATATACATAAGAGTATTTTCAGCAAAGTTGAACTCATTTTACCATGTTTAAATTCATTCCACAGATTTTTGGAAATGCGGAAAAGTATACAGATACCATCTGGGCCTGTTTATTATAAATCTACGTATGCAGACTGAAGAAATCAAAACAGAGAAAATCTCTTCCAGATAAACTGCATAAAGCATGTAGTGAATGTAATGAAGCTGTCCTCATTGTGCTCAGTAGGCCAGACTTTTGTCCACACAGTGTCTTTGAGAGATAGCTCATTTGAAAGGCTCTCGTTATCCTGGGGTCCGAAGGTGTACTGCTGTGTTGAGCAACACAGAGAACAGATTAGTTTTGGGGGTCTCTAAAGAAAGTATCACAAAGAGAGCCCTCCTATTAAAAAAAAAAACAAAGAAAAAATATGGCTTATAAAAACTGCACATGCATCATATAATAACAATAATAATAATATAAAATATTTTAGATTATATTGTAATATACAATAATGAATAAGATAATAGGGATGCACGATATTGGATTTTTGCTGATATAATGCGATATTTACATTTAAAGCCATTATAGGCCGATTCCGATATTGGTCTGAGCATCCCTAGCATCCCTATAAGATAATAATATAAAAATACAGATTATATAAAACTACTTATCTATTAATATATATTAAATAAATTATATTACTTTGCAACAACAACTTTGCTTATTAATAATTGTATTATTATTATTCTCAGTTAAAAAAAACCTCATTGTGTTTACACAAGTCACATAAATTGATTCAAAAAGCATCACCACGGACCCCATAATATATCACTGCAGTTTTCTTGTGCCAATGATACTATATTTTATAACAAATCTTTTTTGCTATTTTTTTTTGGGCCTGTATTCAGATTTAAATATTTAAGCTAATCTGTTTATTTTTCCAGCTTTAGATAAGAGTATGCACTTTTTTTACCATGTTTACATCCACTGCACAGATTATTTGAAATGTGGGAAAAGTTTACAGATTCCATCTGGGCCTTCTGATTACAAATCTAAAAATGCAGACTGAAGCAAGCAAAACAAAAACTTGGGATAAAACAGCGTAAAACATGGCAAAGCAAGATATGGCAATCGACATGCATAATTAGAATCTCATGCACAGCTGAGAACTTTGATGATGAATCAACCGCTGCTCTTTACTCGCTGTTTTAACATCAAAAATCAGCTACACTCTTTGGGACGTGAAGCAGCTACCTATCTATGCATGTAGTGTAAAAATCCTCCAGCAGGGGGCGTGATTGTATATGGCTGACTGCAGGCGTTTAGTGGAAATAAGCTTCCTCTGCTGTATTTTCTAAGCTTCAGAGTCTTGAATAAATTATTACGTGCAGTCATTCATACAAGACGTGGTTAACGCATCGATGGGGCACGTGGGAAGGGCAAATGGAAGCGGGCACTCACCCGCTGCTCCCCTCCCTCTCTGCGAGGATCGTGCTTCTTGGCGAAGTGCCTCAGGTTGTCGTAGTTGTGGAAGTTGAACAAGGACACCAGATCCTACAGCAGGAGAGACAGCCACAGGAGTCAGTCTGAGAGGTCAAAGGCTCAAAGCGCACACACACACACACACACACACACACACACTGAAGGACTGTGTTGAGTGTCTGAAGGTGGTCTGCTAGTGACAGGAGAGTGTGTAGGGCATAGAGAAGTCGTCTGCTTTCATTAAAGCCCTTTGTACCATGATAATGCTGAAATTAACCTCCTTCACAATGTCATTCAACTTCTCAGGTTCCTGTTTTCAGGTTCAGTGAGGTTTAGTCCATGTGATCAGTTTTAATAGTCTTTGAAGGTGAAATTTCTAGGTTTAAAAATGTGTTGTTGTTTAGGAAATTATGTGGTTATATCTTAAACCACAGAATAGTACAAGGTCCACTTATATATATATATATATATATTATTGTGTTTTCAGGGTTAGGAGCAACCAATGTTTTTCGATTAATAAATATCTAGTTTTTGAGTATATTAAGTTTTTGTACGCTCGTTTTTTTTTCTTTCTGTTTTCTTAAAATCTTTCTTGAGAACAGAGAAGCAAATTAGCAAGTGTTACATCTCTGTTTTAGTCTTTCAGCTAAGATAATGTTTTTATGTATTGCATTTTTATGATAATGTATTAATATTTTTGCTATTACAGTTCATTATCATAATTAATTATAATTACTATTGTTTATTTGTATATTTATGTAAAAATAACATTAGTTTATTATAGCTATTATATCATCATCATTATATTATTTTTAACTATTTTATTATTACTAGTACTACTAAATGTCATTATTAATAATTATATTTATCACATTAATCATATTAATTAAAAATATTATTATTCTCATTAAAATGGTTCATTTGTATATTTATGTAACAACAACAACAACAACAATAGCTTATTACAGCTATTATAGTTTACTAGGGCTGGGTAAAAAATATAGATATCGATATCGATTCTTAAAGTCGGCATGAAACGGAAGTTGCGATTGTCTTTTCTCTACTGTGACGTATATCCGAGTGAAACGGCATCTGAAATAAGAGGGCGGGACTTGATTTCGTCCTTCGGGAATTGATTGGATCGTTGGAAGCTGGGGCGTTGCTAATAAAATGGAGGCAGATCTGAATGCCAGTCTCTCATATTCGTGAAAAAAATTAGTTTGCGATGTCCTAAGAGTAATGTTGTCGTAATATCCTAATATCTTTTCAATGTTTAGAAGTAACGTACTCCGTCATGACTGGCGTCAGTGCTATAAAGTGAAGCATCAGCTTCAGCTTTTCCCCGTCGTTTATCCCGAGAAGATGAGTCGTTTTGAGGGGGAGGGGAGGTTAACGTTTTTGATTAAAGATTACAAGGGCACATGAGTTTTAAAAAAATAATGAAGTGCACGGATAAATTATTGATAATAAACACTACAGTATTCCATTAAAAAAAAAGAATTTTCTATTTTGATTTCATGGTGACTTTAAATCCCTAGAATTGATTAGTCTAGCCTGTTTTCAGTTAATGGACGGAACGTTATCGATCAGTACAGTGACTATTTTGTGTTTAAAAGAAATCCTCAAAGTATTTTTCAATCTTCACTTAGGTCAACACTGGAATCCACAATTTGTTTTTGCCCTAAGCAAAAGAAAATAACTTTAGTCTCAAATGCTAAGTCAACTGGTTAAGCAAGAAATGCAGGAATCGTACACTTTCAAAATATCTGATACTAGAAAATAGGGCTGGGTAAAAAAAATATAGATCTCTGTTTTAATCGATTCTCATTTTTACGGAACAATATCGATTCTTAAATCCCAAGAATCGATTATTCTATCCTGTTTTCAGTTAATGGACGCAACATTGAAGGGCACCTCCCATCCAATAAATCGCAATAAGCATTGTGCTTTGGTATTTTTAATATGAAAAAGTTTTAGTTTTAATTTCAAATTCTGTCCATTGTATTGCAGCATTCAAACAATAAATGCCGTTTTGGCGCCATTTAATGTGGAGTGACAGATCACTGTAGCGCCTCAATCAACAGATGCGACAGCGCAAGGCGTACGTGAACGGATCATCTCCTCCACATTAATACCAGTTTCAGCACAAAATAAGCATGACTAAGCATCCGAAGGTAAGTTAAAAGTAAGGGTACAACTTTACAATCCATATCCTGCCTCATGTAATCACTCAATCAGTGTTTCAGCCGCGCAAAGACGTCAATATAACGGCTTGTAAACAATACCTCAGAAAAACATATTCGTGACCATAAACTCATTAATCAGATTAAATATATGCACCATATAACATTCATTATAAATTTTACTGTTCTTCAATGTTTAATTTATGTTTGAATAAATCCATCAAGTTTTTATGACAGCCACCATTTAAATGTTTATATAAAAAAACGAATTGAAATAGAAATATTATGTAATTGTAACTTTTATTATAAAACTTCATTAAGTGTAATTTAAGTAGACTTAAAACTTACTATTCGGTAATGCGATATATCACGGTAATGAATATGCACAATATTGTTATCGTGGGCACTTCTAAATACCGTGAAT
>NW_015549703.1:630672-633325 GCF_001515605.1 Sinocyclocheilus anshuiensis | reverse complement strand
AAATTCTGTCCATTGTATTGCAGTATTCAAACAATAAATGCCGTTTTGGCGCTGTTTAATGTGGAGTGACAGATCTCTGTAGCGCCTCAGTTCAACGCAGCAGCGCAAGGCGTACGTGAACGGATCATCTCCTCCACATTAATACCAGTTTCAGCACAAAATAAGCATGACTAAGCATCCGAAGGTAAGTTAAAAGTAAGGGTACAACTTTACAATCCATATCCTGCCTCATGTAATCACTCAATCAGTGTTTCAGCCGCGCAAAGACGTCAATATAACGGCTTGTAAACAATACCTCAGAAAAACATATTCGTGACCATAAACTCATTAATCAGATTAAATATATGCACCATATAACATTCATTATAAATTTTACTGTTCTTCAATGTTTAATTTATGTTTGAATAAATCCATCAAGTTTTTATGACAGCCACCATTGTTTATATTTAAAAAACAAAACGAATTGAAGTAGAAATATTATGTAACTGTAACTTTATTATTTTAAAACTTCATTAAGTGTAATTTTAACAAATCAGTCAGTTTTAACCTTCAATATTATAGTAATGTAGTACCAACTGACTCTCATATATATTTTAGTTGAGATTTTTTTTTCTTTCAGAAAATGTGGCATGTACTGTACCTGATATATATCCAAAATAATCGATATCGAATCGAATCGTGAAATTTGTGTCAAAACCCAGTCCTATAGTTTACTATCATTATTTATGTTGTGCAATATGGAATGTGTACATGGTATAGTTGTCTCTCTGTTCAGCTCAAAGCTCGATTGGCTAGATTGCTATCTATTTGTTCTAAAATTGTGGGCCAAGTGCTTGAGCCAAATTGTCAAGATCTGTATACCAAAAAAATGCTGACCTTGTTAGGAAAGATTATGTCTGACCCTTCTCACATTTTATTTGAGGAATATCAGTTTTTGCCATCAAATAGAAGGCTTAGAGTTGCATATGCCAGATTGAACAGATCACGTAAATCTTGTGTTTATCAGTCCGTAAAATTAATAAATCAGAATTGGGGGTCTAAGTAGGCCTCTGGGTTCTGTAAAACAGAAAGAACTATACTAATGCACTCCGACTGTGTGTGCATGTATTTATATTGTTGGTTTTTGTATTAAGGTGTGTTTATTGTTTGTTTGTTTAAATTGGTGTAATGTGAGATCCGCTGTGAGATGCAAGACAAATTTTGGAAGAAATTCCAACAATGAAGTGTAATTGAATTGAATTGAATTGAATTGAATTAATCATAATAATATTTTTTTCTTATTATTATATTGGCACTGCCATATCAATTTTGTCCTGCTCTCAGTGGGCAGAAACCCAGAATTATTCTTTTAAAGTCTTTTAAAATGATTCTTCTCTATTGTGACATACAGTATCAGAGTGAAATGACTTTTTGAACAAGAAAAATTTATAAAAATAATTTATAGTAAATACTGTAATATTATTTAATAATAATTGTTCATTTTGATTTCATGTTGACTCAAGCTTGTGTAATCAGCAGTACCCTTGAAGCTGACCTTGAAACTCTACTTCACCTAATAAACTATGACTGGAAGGGTTTATAGATTCAGGACACTCCCTGAATTTGTTGGGAGTTGGCAGGAATATCTGAATGTCTAATATTACGTCCATTTCCTCTCTTGTGACCCTCTGACTTGCCAGTTCTTACTGTTCTTTTGGCACAGCAACACTGATCACAGAAAGGTTTTCAATTATCACTGTGGCTCTGAATTCACCACTGATTGAGTGGCAGTAGAAATCTGTCAAACTGTTCATATAAATGATCTAAAATTCTAGTCATGCTTCCCACCCCAGAATTAACTCCCACCAATTATCTCTGGTCCCCTTGCTGGGGACCACTAATGAGTCAAAGACATGGATTGGACACTGATTTCCTTAGGACACACGGGGAGTAATTATAGACTCCTTGACCTTTAACAAGGGTCTGAGAGGCTGTACTGATATTCAGACTTTAACAAGTGCTGCTTCTCAAAAAGACCTAAAATAACACAGACAGATTCTGATCATTTCGCAGGTACATGATAAGAGGCCCTCATAAGGGACAGGATCACAGAATCAAAACTACAGCAAACAGATAAGACAAATGATAGATGACAAAAAGTAGAGGTCTGCATTCCCGCGGCTCTCCCGCGGGACCCGACCGGATTTTTTGCGTCGCGGGATTAAATTCCCGAAAAAAAAAAACACGGTAGCGGTCGGTAACTCTGGTGTAATTTGAACGGGAGCGGGCGGTCTAACAATATCCCGTTCCCGACGTCCATTTAGAACAGCATATCTGCGCTTTATTCTTATTGACCACCGGTACAGCTTGCGTTCAGGACTGTTATGCACGCGCTGCATGCATGCTTTAAACGTCATGCATTTTATTTGCGTGGTCTGTGCGCAGCATGTGCATAACGATGCTCAGAGCAGGCTGTACTGGTGGTAAATATACGGCCCTCAGACAGAACAGGCAGGTTGTCGATGAGTGACAGAGCAGAATAAGGATGGAGCAAAGTGTGGATGCGCTTTCATTGAAGGACGTTCAACTCTGTTTTGTTTATATTTTGCTTAGCCTATAATTTTAAATGAAAGATGTCGTATTTATTTATTTTTCTCTGCGACACTTTTCCTAC
>NW_015549703.1:627669-630209 GCF_001515605.1 Sinocyclocheilus anshuiensis | reverse complement strand
GGAACGGTCGGGTCGGGAAGAAAATTATTCTAAGCGGACAGCGGGTGAACAAAGAGTGAATATATAGCGGGAGCAGGTGGGTGCGGAATAGAACCTTGCGGGAGCGGGACTAAAAAAAACAGTCCCGCGCAGACCTCTACATTCTGTCCCATTCTTTGTATTCATGCCTGATAAGCATCCAGGGCCAAGTAATACAGCTTAACAAAATAATAAAAAATAAATATTGGAGCATATTTTTACAATGTTTCAATATAATGTTTATGTATTTCAACCTAACTGTAAAACACTGTAGAAATCTTAAAAATGTTACACTTTAAAAAAAAAAAAAGAATTATAAATAACTAAACTGAATCATGTATATAAACAGCTAAAATACTGGTCAAAAGTTTGTGGTCGGTAACATTTTTTTGGTGTTTTTTATGTTCAACAAGGCTGTATTTATTTGTTCAAAAAACAGAAATACTGTGAAATATTAGTGCAATTTAACTGTAATATTACTGCAATTTAAATTTAACCGTTTTCTATTTCAGTTTATTCCTGTGATAGCAAAGTTGAATTTTCTTCAAACATTACAGTCTTCAGTGTTACATTCTCCTTGAGGAAAAAACCCTATTATGCCATTGTGATACTCAATAATTTTTTATTATTATTATCAATCATGAAAAGTTATGCTGCTTAATATTTTTGTGGTAACTTTTCCCCTAATTTTCAGAACATAGGTTGAACTTTATAAGAAATTAAAGTGTTTATGTGTGTAGGTGTGTCTGCAAACAAGAACATTGACATACCGTACAGAACTGGATGCCCCGGACACTGTTGCCAAGTTTGTCCAACGGAGGAGACCAGCACATGATGCCCATCACATTGGGCACAACCAGCAGAATACCGCCAGCCACACCTGACTTGGCTGGTAGACCCACCTGAACAAAATACATTAACATTAAAAAATTATATACAGATAAATAGGATAACCATAACTGAAGATATTGTGTTTGGCTGTAGGACTCTGGGTGGGGTTCACTAAGAATAAATAGCCTGGTTTATTTTCATGTTCTATAATGAGCTTGATTATCATTTAAATTAGGGGTGTTTGCAAACCACAATTATGTTGTATTGCAGGAAATAAGTCACAGGTTTTTATCCTGAAATACTGCATTCCAAATTGATACAACCGTTTCGTGAATTTGTATTTTAGTGTACTTTAATTAGCACAAATACTGGACACAAGTATGCTCTAAAAAGTGTCTGTGGACTTTAAGAGCATACAAAAAAATATTTGCATTTGGACAAAGCCATTCAACATTTAAAAATATCGTCGTTCTCAATTTCTGATAGCTAGGGGGATTTGAATTATGTAACTTGTATTAAAAATGACTTAATGAGGACAGGCGTTGTTTAAAAGTTTCCTTTAAAAGTTAAAGGAAATAGTGACAAAAAATGTGAAATGGAAAGGAAAAAGAGGAAAGTTCACATGATGTGGTAAAACAGTACTCCAAAATAACAGGAAGTGAGTTGGCATAAATACCGTGTGAACTACTGTGATTCTGTGTTTACTCGTGTGACTCTGCATGCACAAAAACTTACATGGAAGGCGAATTGTCCGGAGAAGTCATACATGCCGCAGGAGTGCATGAGGCTGAGGGTGTCTCGCACGGACTCGGGGCTCAGCACACGCTCGCCTGTGATTGGACAGAAGCCGCCGTTGGCCAATGTGGCAGCCATGACGCTAGCGCTCTCACACGTTACCTCGATGGAGCACAGCTGCACATATGGACGCACACACAAATAAACACATATGAATAAGAAATATTAAGCCAGGATGCCAAATCAGTTTTTATTTCAACATGCTTTGTTTGACAGCTTTCCTCATGGATTTTACGGAAAACAACACCCTAAGAATTTGACCACGTGTGTGTGGGTATGTGTGTGTGTGTGTGTGTGTGTGTGTGTATATAAGAGAAAGCCATCAGCTGCACTATCCCATTACACAAGCCGCATGATCTCAGAGGCACATGACAGTAGTCAAGGGACAGTCACCAGACTGCAGTCCTGCCATGCTTGTGCCATGTCAAACTAAGCCAGAGTCATTCATGTCAGCAAATCAACTTTCTATGTTCTCCAATAACCATTCAATTATAGTGATTTACAGATTCTGTGATTCTGATTCACAAGCTCTTGCTTTGATTTGATTCCAATTTTGATGTGATTTCTTAAATATTGATTCATTTGATAATATACTACCATTCGAAAGTTTAGAGTGAGTTTTTTTAATGACATTTTTTTTTCCAGCAAGGATGCAATGTATTTATCACAAGTGAAAGTAAACCATTTATGTTTTTATTTGAAATTCAATTTCAAGTAAAAGTTGTTCTTCAGAACTTTCAATTCATCAAAGAATCCTGAAAAAAAAAAACATTTCAGCAAAAAGATATTAAGCAGTTTTCAACATTGACGATAATAATAAAATCACCAAATCAGCGTAACAGAATGATTTCTGATTGGAGTAATGGAGTAAATAATACAATATAAATATTGTGTGT
>NW_015549703.1:613516-627659 GCF_001515605.1 Sinocyclocheilus anshuiensis | reverse complement strand
TACACACACACACATACACACACATTTTTATATATTAAATATTTGAAATCGCAATAATATTTCACATTTTTACAGTTTTTACTGTATTTTGATCAAATTAATGCATTAAAAAACTTGTTAAAAAATATTACTAAACCCAAACTTTAGAATGGTAGTTTATATCAGTTACAATGTCAACATTTCAGAAGGCAATCCCAGAATGCATTGCAACAAGATCATAACTTTTCTGTTTCAATCTGACAGTAACTCAGAAATGGAAGGCATGTCTCTACACACCTGAAAGTAGAGGTCCAGAACAGCAGTCATGTCTGTACCATCTGGAAAGCACTGCATAAAGAGAAATTTAGATTAAAACATGGAACCACTCCTGGACAAATGGGCCATTTACACAAAAAATGTTTTTCCATTCCATTGTGCTAATTTTGCATTTTATGTAAACAACATGCACTAGACAGACATCTTTGACCATTGCGCTTGCGTCTCGCATCTTTTGCAGTATTTCATGCATGATACGGCATTCTAAAAACACGTTAAAAGCTCAAGTTAAAAGTTCAACACATCTTGGAGCCTTGCGTTTTTTCCTCCTTCCACTGCCTGCGTCTCATGTTTTTCAAAGCAAAAACGTGTTCTGTGTGAATGGCCCCAAAAAAGTAACAGCATGTAAAATGTTAAGGGTATATGTGAAGAGAAATAGAGAGATGATTGGGTGCAATAAATCACCTAATCACATCAAAAGCTCCCTGAGATACTAACCTTCTTTTCTTTCAGGTAATAGCCAATAGCGAAATTCCTGTCTCCTGACTCACGCTCTGACTGGAATCTAGACCAGTTGACATAAATAATCAGTTACCTCAATCAAACCCAACAACACAAATCATGCATAACATGAAAGTACAGAAGAGGATTATTTTTTGACTGTTTGCCCACTGTATCTATGATCAAAACTATAAAACTGGTAGCTCAACATACGTGGCATTGCTAAAACCAACATATTCATTTCCTGCCATCATCTTCAAGAAGCTCATCATCTGCAAGAGAGAAATCAGAACAGGTCAAACTCAAAACAACAGTTCCTGTGAAAAATATATCATAATCGTTTCATAAATGACTTACATAATCAAACTTCTCAGCATTGCTTGCCCCTTGCTGAAAGACAAAGGAAAGAAATAATAGACATATAAATATATTCTCATTAAAAGAGATAAAAACACATTTTTAAAAGTAGCATCACGGGGAGATAATAAATCAGAACAGTAACTAACTCATACGGATTAGCAGCAAGTAAATGGATCATTTCATTCCTTTAATATTACCAGTACATTGCTAAAATCGTCAGTTAGTAATCTGTTGTTAGAAATCAATGAGAAGATCACAATAATTTCATATGTGTTCTACAGTAAAGTACTATTATGCTCTACAAAGGGAATGATGATGAACCGCTACAGAGCAAAGGCTGGAGTTAAACGTGTTCATGAAGACCTATAGGCCAAACATAGAAGTGGGTCAAAAAACAGAGTGGATGTGAATCAGCAGGGTTGGTAACGTCTTAAGATGATGTGCGAGGAGGATCTGTGCATTGTGTGTTGATGTGTTTCTGAGTGAGTGTGGATCAGTGTCCATTAACCTACAACTTTCTGCCGGACTGAGTATGGCTTGAGGCACCCATCAAATTAATGCAAAGAGAGCCATTGAGGTTGATTGCATTACTGCCATAAATTAACAGTGACTAATGTGTTTGTTTGACTGTCTGTTTAGACTCCTGAACATCAGGGGTGTAAAGTACTCCAATAATTGCACTTAATTACTATATTTATGTATTATTTTGGGAAAACTGTATTCTTACCTAATTACATTTACAAAGGGTGGAAAAAGTATAATTGCATTAAAGCTTGACAATACATTTGTTGTATGTATAAACAATATCATTAAAACGTTTGGGTGAGATTTTTGTTGTTGTTGAAAGAAAGTAATGCTTTAAATTCACAAAACCTATGGTAAAGACTTTTACGCTGTTACAAAAAAATCAATTTCAATTAAATCCTGAAATGATCAGTTTTCACAGAAATTCTAGGCACCACTTTTCAACAAACAAAACTCTTTTCAATGATTTTTCATTGATAATAAAATAAATGTTTCTTAGGCACCAAATCAGCATATTAAAAAGATTTCCATAGGATAATGTGACACTGAAAACTGGAACTGTAATGGCTGTTAAAAATTGTACACTTTGACTTAAAGCAATAATATTTTAAGTCAAATCGTTGTTCATTGTTGAACGGAATTTGAGTGCTGCTAACTTCAAAAGTTTGAATCCAATTTATTTGCATTGTGCTTTTTACAATATACATATACATTTCAAAGTACATTCATAAAAAATATTTAAAAATTAAATAGATAGATAGCAAGATAGAAAACAACTGGTAAGTCTTTGACCATTACAAAGTCAGAACACTCCAAAAAAAAGAAAGAAAAAGAATTAAATGGGCTGCTTTACAAAGTTTTTTCTTATTGCATTTCTTTATTCTATTTAATTACAATTAAATTTGGAAACTTTTATTTCACTTAAGTATGTTTTATCAAAAGTTTACTGAATTAAAATAACAGTAACCATAACTGAATGCAAACACAATTTCTCTGTACTTTTTACACCCCTGCTAGACATTATTATATATTCATGTGTATGAAAAAATGCTGAATGTATTGCATACCCAGTTTACTTCAGAAACACACAAAGGCCATGCATCAGTATTTTTGCACTGAGATCTTATGAAAAAAGGCAGAATAAAATAATAACACATGGTCTCTATGGGCTTCCGTAGTTTCCAGCAGTAAAGACCATTTGGTCCTGCACAGATGCTCTCTACTTTATGCAGACGCCGCCTTATTAAGGAACACAATGGCACTACTGATATTTTAGTATCCAGGCTTGTTCATGGGGAGGGAGGGAAGAATGGAAAGGAAAAATTACCAACGTCATTGACCTGCAGCAGTGGTCAAAAAATCCCACAGATCCTACGTCTGCAAAATATGCAACAACATAAAACAGCACACAGAGCCTTCAACAGCATATCACACGCTTTTAGTACACGCTCATGACCGTGCTCAAGGACTCGGAAGGAATAGGAGGAAATGATGTCATGCGTTACTTGGGTGCAAAGGAAACCGACAGGCACGACTTACATTCAGCACTGACCTACCAGAACACATCAGAGAGGTGAAAGACATTTTGCGTCACACCAATATCACAGGAGAACAATGAGAAAAGCAATCACAATGATTGAGTTTAGGTGTGATGGGAGATGTGAGGTTGAACTTCACGTCTGTGTTGTTCACAGGATGCCCAACATTCATCACGCAGAGTGACGATGCATCCTTTTAATGTGTGGATTGGTGCTGGCTTAAAACAGATTCTAGGGCTGTCAATTGACTTTTAATCACATTAACACTAGTACCGCCACGGGGTAAATTTTACCCGTGGCTGTTTTTAAAACATACATAAAAGATTTTTAATAAAACATTCAGTCTCCCAGTCTCCCAGTCACTGACTTTTACTAAAATTGTGTGATTTACAATCCCCTGTTGTTAAAAACTGCTTAGATAAAACCAAATCAAAAAACGGGGCATTTATACCTATAAGTGCCAGCGTGGGTCAAATTTACCCACTATATAATGCCTGTATGTTCGCGCTGTCATTTTCATGCCACTTATGATTTAACATAGTACATTGCTAGGCAACGCCTTTCACTCACTGAATTAGCGGTTATCAGTTTCATAAATATGTATTTATAAATTCATAATAAATTCACCACCTAAATATGTATTTACTTCCTTCTAATTCTCATTGTCAGAGCAGGCTTGTTTAGCTTAATATTGACCGTTATGAAAAGTGACTAGTGTAGCCTGCATAAAAAAGCCTTGAACATAAAACAACAGGACAAAAATATAGTTGATGACTCGACAATCATTTCATGACTCTAGACCCTTCTTTGTGAAGACAGTAGCATAATACAGTGAAATAATATGTTTTTTAGCCATTCAAAAACAGCTGTCATGTGTGTGGGTAAAATTTACCCGCTGGCGCTTTTAGGTATACAGCGACCCCTGGCGGTTCTAGTGTTAAGTGCATGGTTTGTAACAAATTAATCAATTGCAAATTTGATGAAAAAAGCCCACAAAAGAAGATAAATAAAAGATTTTACAGATCTTTTCTACAAAAAGTGCCTTTAGACATCAATATATATTTATTTTTTTTCCAGAGCACTCCCTTTTGCAGTCGGGTCTGTCAACCCCTCCAAGATATATATGTTTTGTCCATCCACAGTGTTTTTCTATGTGAACAGGTACTAGATATACATCAGTGACGGTTGCAACGTCTAGACGAAAGTAGTTCATCTTTATGATTTATTACACTAAAATTACATATTAAATTGACAGCCCTAATGAATGCATAAAAATATGAACTGTTTGCAAGCTTGTCAATGCAGAGGATGACAATAGTTCCTACATCATAGAAATGTGTATGTGCGTTTGTATGTGTGTTTTGTTTAGAAATGATCACTCTGCATAACACACACACATGCATATGTATACAAGGGCTAAACTGTGAGCATATATTACAGTGTAAACTGTGCATAAGGCAATAAGAACCTGTGAATCTACAGCATCTACATCTACATTACAAAACCGCCATAAGCCCAGCTGGAGTGTTTTTCTTGTCTTGTGTGTTTGCACATGGATTAAAACACATAAAAGACCAAGGTGAATCCGCTGTAGCACACAAACACAACCAAAAGATGCAAACAACTCCAAGAAATACCAGCCAGTCTTCATTAAACCACTACAAAGGCTTATAGCAAAAACTTTATATATGATGCATTTTATAGTCTACAGAGAATTTTTTTTAATAAGGCACAAGTAGGGGTGGGCGATATAACCAATATTCACAATATATTTGCAATGATTTTTCCTGTGATGTAAAATCAAGCAACTCTGTGAATATCTTGAATATCTTATTGATTTTAATGCAAAGTTTCCTAAAAGTGTTTAAGTAGTAAAAGTAGCTTAAAGGGGTCATATGATGCGATTTGTGGATCACCGGATCGGCTTTCACCGTGGACGAAGCAGAGTCCAGCCTGGGGTCGTCACATGTGGTTGCTGCACGCCCGCCGGCCGCCGCTCACTCTAGCCCGCACGCCACCGCTCACTCTAGGACTCCGGCCACAAAATAATGTTATTTTTAGCAACATCATATGACCTCTTTAAGTAGTAAAAATGACATTGGAAACAATTTCACAACTTTGATTAAATGATTTGTTTGCATCTTGTGTAAGACTTTTATATATTAAATGTTTTTATATTAATATATATATATATATATATATAGGAAAATACTGTGGTTTGTTGCCACATACTGTTTTGATGCATATAAATAAAACAATGGAATATTCTTTCTTGTGTTCAACAATGCACATCTGCCTCGATTCTGTCTTGAAAGTAATTATAAGATTTTTATTAAAAAATGTATTGTATATAAAATATTACATTAAAATCAAATAACAAAAGTCTGAAAGAATAATCATAAAAAATATAATATATTTTGTTACATATCTTTTTTCTGAACACATGGGCCTAATTAACACTCAGAGAGGCACTAAAATGAAATAGATTATATAATTTTTTCTCCAGCTGCTTTGACATTTATAAACAACATTCTAGTATACTTATGTTCTATAGACCACTCTTCTCACGATCTATGACGTCTCATTACGAAAGCACTTACGTAAACAATTACGTATGATTTAGGGTACTGAATGGGCTCTGTTATGTAAATTAGATAATTTTTAAATAGTTATTGTGCAATTTTTGTATAAACCATTTATTTATTCAGTTTTATCCCCCAGCCTAAGTCACAAGAGTGGGTGGAAAAAATGTGGCGAACAGAAAGTCTGAATGAATTTTACTCAAAATTCATTGCCAACAGACTTTTAACAATAATGGTCCTGAAAACGGGATGAACTCCACACATTTAATTCACAATGAGAGTGGAGGCCTTGAGTAGGTGTACTGTGTACAGTAATAAAACAGAGAAAAGACAAGAACCACCAACAAAACACACTGATTGTCATTTAATCTTAGTCTAGGCAGCACTGATCACAATCACTTATTCAAAACACAACTACAGCCAAAATGATTACTGCATGTGTCTCAAAAACGTTTATCAACAATATTCTGGCTACTGCCAAATATTATAATCTGTTCTGGTTAATTCAAATCAGGTAAATGTGAGTACAGTTAGGAGTAGTCAAAAACAACTTCTAACACGAAAATAAAATAAAAACAAAAGGAAGATGCTTACCTTGATAAGAGAGGTACACACGATTGCACCAGCATTCACCATTGGATTATGGGGTTTGTCTGTGGAAAAATAGAATTTCTTATTTCTTTGGGCTGCATATTTAAAAAGACACATTGTAGAATTGATTGTAGAAAAAAAGCAGTCATGCTGAAGCTGATGGTTATAATCCTTACCGTCCTCATCCAGGAAGAGCTTGTTGAAGCGTAAGCCGCTGGGCTCTTTCCCAATGAATCGGTGCACATATTCAGTGCCGTGGTCATGCACGGCAATAGCGTACTTGAGCGGCTTCACGCATGACTGCAGGCAAAATGGCACTTTAGTGTCACCCACTGTGTGTCTGTGCAAAAGAGTAAACAGAGATCAGAACCAGAGACATCATCCTATGGTCCATATAAGCAAACAAACAAAAATAATGATCCTAAAGGTGAACCTAACAGATAGACTGTGACTCTAACATGATATGAAGATGTCTGAAATATAGAAAAAAAAAAAAAGAAAAAAAAACATGAGCATGATTAACAGAGACACAAAGGCATTTAAATTTATGATATATTTTCTTGTTTTCTCCAATTGCTCCGACCTTTATAAACGGCTCTTTTCACACTCTATAAATTCTCATTAGGAAAACATTTGCAATAATTATGTATGATTTAGGCTACTGAATGGAATTACATAAATGTGTATATATTTTTTCAGCAACATTCAGAAATGTCTATTTTATATAAAATGAAACATATAAATAAAATATGTAATTATACGGTTATTTTTTAGAATTTATTTTTCATCTCTCAATACTTCAAATAAATAATAAATAATTGCTTTTTCTAAATTTAATCCAAATGAACAGTTGTGTCAATGGGCAGTGATTTCAATTATAATTTTGCTTTAAAAATACATTTTAAAGTATAAGTTGCTGTTGTACATAGATTTCTATTTTTCATATTCAGAAAAAAATAAACAAATGAAATAGACAAAAATTAAATAAGTAAATAGATAAAAGGATTCTTTAATAACTTTAAACAACTGTTGCAAGTTTGCTAAAATGGAACTATCAAAGTTAATTAAGTTAATCAGGTTTTTTTGTTTAAAGACTTTAATAGAAGAAAGTAAAATGACTAATGTTATTCCATCATTTTTTGTCAATAGGTCAAGGCACAGTGTTGTTGCCCAAAAGAGATAGTTATTGTGTAACTAGTGAATGACCATAGTAATCAACACAGGGGTATGTAGGCACCCTGTGTATCTTTACAACAAATCCTATAGCATGGGGTAAAAACATACAGATGATATCTTAATATGTCCCAATTATCAGAGATCAAATGATGTACCATGACACATGGGTCTAAGTATTGAGGGAAACATTAATGACTGTGAGTTTATAGTCCTCTTATCAATGATTCTCAAATGAGAGGATTAACATTAGCACATTTTATCTGCGCTGGGTGACTAGTCCAGGAGATAAGTGGAGCGTTTATTGAACGATAAGATTAGCTGCCACTTTATCTGATGGTTTTATAACATAAAATATATGAAGTATTTCCGGTACTTGTCATAATGTACATATAGTGAATGGTCAGTGGTAGCGCAATTCAAGTGGTCTGGTTAATAAATACCCAAAATGATAACCAAAGGTTGTTGAAATATGAAAATCTTAACACTTTGACATGAAGCTAAACCTTTTTAAGGGACAAACGCAGTGAAACTAGTCACTGATGGTTTAAAAAACAGTTCCTCTCTATAGATGAAGTTAAACTAAGTTAATCTCAAGCTAAAATGAGTAGTTGTCAGTAAATGAAGGTGTATGATTCATACCTTTGTCCATCGACTGTGCAAAGGGAAACGGCCCACAGATCTGGGCTGAATTTGGCAAGTTGGGGAATGTAGTCAGCAACCTGTGAGCAAAAGAAATAAGTGATCAAAAACAATGGCTGTGTCAAGTTGAAAATAATCACTAAGAGTTATTATTTGTGTTTCTCTCATCTTACCAGTCCTCCGGAGAGATTTCTGGCCTTCTCATAAAGTGTATCGATGTGGGAGGCAAAAGGCTGGAAATCAGGGATGACAAATTTCTTCCGGAAGGCCTGTGTGAGGAGAACAATGTTGCTTTGGACACACCTGGAGAAACAAAGAGGACAGAGATGATGAATTAATACCTACTAGTGGGTTGCTCATCATTTATGGTAGAAAGTATGTCTTTGTTTTGTGTAATTATATGACAAATATCAGAGATAAAAGTTAACTCCACTATTAAGCTCGACTATAAGACCAATTATCTGCATAACAGGGCTCAATCATGCTGTTTAGTTGTAAAGAGTTTTTTTTATTTTTTTAAGTGTGTTCTGTAGGGCGAAAAGTGCTTAAAATTCAACACTTTTGTATTTTGTATTAATTGCGGCCCTCAAGAATCAATGCAACACACATAAATACAGAAACACTGAATATACATAAATACAATCCTTTACACTCCTTCCTCACGAACCTAAATGTTTATTTCCACATTGATTGAAGGTAAAAGAGCAACAGGCTGGATCTGTTCCATTGAACATTTCCCACAGAAAAATGAACGATTTTTTTTGTAAAATATCAAAACATCTATGGTGTAAGAGAGGAAGCCATGGCTTGTTTCACAGAGCTTCCACTATAAAGCAGAGGGAAGTAAAGCATCCACAGACATCATAAACACAGACCTCTCCTGTGATTGTGTCTGAAATATTGGTCCAGCTGCTTTACGAAGGTCCCTGAACGGAAAGATAAGCTCAAAATAGCTGTGCACAGTGCTGCTGTGCAGATTTATGTAGATGTGAATTTTCAAAAGATAATATATTACTTGCCATCTATAGGGCAGAGAAGCTAAAGAGGAGCCCATATGTTTGGAATAGCATACAAGCTTGCTACTATTTCTGCAGTATGTACCTAGACGAAGATGGCGCCGACGCTGATGGCTGCCTCCATGGCGTGCTCCGCATATCTGTGTTTTTTGTCCTGTCACTGTCATTCTGTTACACTGTGGAAGCTTCTGTCACGAAAACAAATTCCTCGTATGTGTAAACATACCTGGCAATAAAGCTCATTCTGATTCTGATTCATTCTGACTGTGTGCTGTATGCAAAAGATGTATATGCATAGAATACCTGAAGGACTTTTGCAAAAAACATGCACTGCACAGCAGTGTTATCCCTATATATATCCCACAATGCAATCAACCTGACTTGACCTTTTCCATTTCCAAAGCAAAAGTAAAAGAGCACATATTTTCAACATTTTTCTCAATTCATTATTTGACTGAACAAAGACATTTTTACAGAATACTAGATTTCAAAATGTGAAATCATCCATTTTTGATTGGACAACACACACTTAAATTAAACATACTGGAAACTGAGTTTACATCTCACAATTCGTTTTTTTCTCTAGAGTTTCTGTCTCACAAGTCTTACTTTTTTCCTCTGAATTTTGAGTTTACTTCTGTTTTTTCCACCTCAGAATTAAAAAAAAGGTCATTTCAACCTTTCTCACAATTCTAACCTGATAAAATATATAAAGATATAAAAAATTGTGAAGAATAATGCCACAACTGTGGCATAAAAAGTCACAACTACCTTATTTATATGTTTATCCTATGACAGAAAGTTGGAAACAAGCTTCCATACATTTTGTGAGTGGTCATTATTTTCATCATACGTGTCGAAAGTGCTGTTTAATTGTTTGATTCTTTAATTCGTTGTTTAAAACGGTTAAATGATGGGGAAAAATGCAAGTAGTACGCTAGTATTCATTCCCAAACATCTCTTTATGTCCCTGTCATGCAAGGTCACTCACTGCCATCATCTATCAAACCTCTACAAGCTGACACCACAGCACCCATCTCTTCAGGCTGTAATGAAGCTGTCAGTGCCAGTCGGATCGACCGGGCAGTAAACACAGCACCAACAGCAGAGAAGCTGAAAAACAGACATCTATCAGGCTGGTGTATGGAGACAGGTATTATGGATAACGTCTGAGGAGTGACACACAGCTAGAGGGAGCAGATTGTCGGAGTTTGCTCATAAATAAGACGCAGAGTGCTTTTATATAACGTATAATATATACAATCATATACTGTATGTGTAGTGTCTAAATGTGTATGAGAAAATCTCTTCTCACCTGCAGGGAATTATTTTATCTGACAGACTAGGAATTTCTCACCTTGATTTATCAGGGTAATTGCCTTTGGGGTTATTATAGTTATAGGAATAATAGGTGCAGCTTTGAAGTACACAGTTTGTAGTATGCACAATAATATGCATCCATGACTGAGGAAACCATAAATATACTACGGCACATTAAAAACAGTGTCAACTTACTTTTTGAACAGGTGTCGGTCCAGCATTACACCATCTGATGTGGATTTGAGGGTGACTTTCAACATGTCCATACATTCTTTTAGCCGTGGATCTCCCGTTCGAAGTCCAGTGGCCTTCAGTGCCTGAATGCATATGTAAACAAGAGATTTCCATGAGCACAAATAACAGTTAACAGCTAACTGTCTATGGCATTAACTCGTTACTATCATCAATCCCAACACTCTTATCAGGGGATTTCACTTCCTTTGTTGGTGAGGTTCCGATAACAGCAACAACACAGCAGTAATTGTATGCACTGACCCTTCGGTCATACTATTGCAAAGAACGATGACCTATGAACACAAAACATGCTACAGCCAATAATATCCGTCCTTGCAAATACAAATGTGTGTAAGGGGAGTGCTGTCACTCACGGTAATGAATTTGTGAGCTGGGATCCTCTCCTGGCCTTCAGCAATACTGTAAAACAGCAGGTCTTCCAAGCTGGGCAGGATGCCAGCCTTCCTTCTCCTGGAACAAGAGAGAAAAGTGCATTGACATTGAGTGATCTGACCTTAACCAATGACTTCTACCATGATAAAATCTGCCATAATCTACAGCTACAAGACAAGACATATTAGATCAGCCTGGAGTATTTTAATGTCATGTGTTCAAATACACTATGAAACCGTCAAAGGAATTTAATTAGTTGGGGTTAAAGTTAGAAAATATAACCATGCAACAAAAATTTACAGAAAAAAGAATGAGTCAGTGAAGAGTTAAAGAGCCCATGAAATTACTTGACTTAATTCTTGTGCTGACATTTTGTTTGTTTGTTTGTTTGATTTTTACAGAAATTTGGGACAGGACATTGGGCTTGATAAATGACATTTATATAACTTGTATATCATAATTACATTAAATTTTTATATAGATCATATATCATAATTACATTTATATATTTAATATATTTTACTAACACATTAGAATAATCATTGAATTATAATATTGATAATAATAATACGCCTATTATTAATTATAGGAATATTTTTTTATTAAATGAATGTATTAACCATTCTAAAAAAATTATAAACTAATACAAAAATAAATAAATAATAAATATTATATAATTAATAATAATAATAATGGTAGGCATTAGTTATACTTTGGTAGAGAAAGACTGTAAATGTAAAAGGATTTCCACAATTATTACAAATATGCAATGGGTAAATATATATTTGGGTTTTAAATAGTTAAATTGGGGAAAAAATAAAATGGTCATTTATTGTTTTTATTAAAATATCTTAAACTATGTTTTTATTAAAATATCTTAACTATGCTGACATCATGTTACAGGTCTTCTGTGATGCAAACATGCATTAGCAATTGCACAATACACGAGTGTAGATTCACTCTTGCCAAGTTCTATTAAGAGCCGACCTAACATAGCTATTGCATTATCACATTTAGATGGCTTTGAGTCTAATGGAGCTCTGCATAAGCTGCTGTGGCACTGAGCCACAACAGAGTCTGGCCAGGACTGTAGTTCCCAGCAGCCTACCAAAACATCCTCTCACAGAGCACCAACAGCCCCACCTTCCCACCACGAACATTTCCAGAACTACAGCTTTCCTTTACCAAACTTGATTTACATTTGCTCTATTCATTTTCCTAGAGATTATTTGATTACGTTTCATTTTAATGCTTTTTTTAAATTTAATTTAAAATACACATCTAAGGGTGTCATGGGAATGGCACAAAAAGGTGATTTTGATCTTTTGGGATCATTTGTGAGGATTATGAAACATAGAGAGGGAATTTGTTGAGAAAGGATTGATAGAGGTGAAAGACTGGAAGTGACAATTCAAATCATACTTACACACAAACAAACAGCAGGCAGAGCAATGAGGGAGAGAAAAACATGCAGAATGAATGAGAAACATACAATAAACAGATTAATTAAATCAATTATATGACAAACTTAAAATTGATCAAACAATCAAGAATCTTTCATGACGTATAATGTATTAAATATTCATTTCATTTCATTAAAGAAAAATGGGGAAAAGAAGGTAATTTTTTGATATCGAATGAGGAGTGGCTTGATGTATGTAAATTCCCGTGGAAATGTACTAACTCTCACATATGGCGGGAGTTTGGGTGGAAGTGCCTTATCAGATTTGTTATTACACCGAAACAGAAAGCACATATTGAGGGAGGGGACACCAAATGTTGGAGACAGTGTGGGTTTCGGGAAGCCAATCAGGGCTTCGTGGGGCAGTTGTGGCCTAATGGATAGAGTTGGACTTGTAACCTGAAGGTCGTGGGTTCGAGTCTCAGGTTCGGCAGGGATTGTTGGTGGGGGGAGTGAATATCCAGCGCTCTCTCCACCTTCAATACCACGACTGAGGTGAGACCCTTGAGCAAGGCACCGCAACCCCAACTGCTCCCCCATTGGCTGCCCACGGCTCCGGATGTGTTCACGGTGTGTGTGTGTGTGTGTGTGTGTGTGCGCGCGTGCGTGTTTATTCACTACTCACTGATGTGTGTGTGTGCACTTGGATGGGTTAAATGCAGAGCACAAATTCCAAGAATGGGACACCATACTTGGCCACACATCACATCCTGTCCTGTCCTTTTCATATATTTTGGGATAAAACCTTTCTGGGCAGAGCTTCATAAAGCAGTGGAAAGAATTTTTAACACTACACTGCCTTTGGACTTTTGCACATTATATTTAGGAAATGCTGATTTCCAGACAAGATGGCCTGAAAAATACCTATTTGGCATTTTAACATCTGCTGGTAAAAAAGCACTTACTCAAGGCGTTGGTTGCTTCCTGAACCCCCCACAATACAAGAATGGATGGATACAGTAAATTTATGTTATGTCTTCAGAAGAATGTGTTCAGAAAAGTCTGGTCCAAGTGGGTCGAATATGTAAGGCCATTACGGCCAGACTTTGTGGAGGTATAAAACAAATGACCCTTCCCTTCTGAATGAAAAATGTTATTGTAATCTCCCTTACATACCTTTTCCACATTGGTCTCCATCATAGACCAAGAACAAACACTTAACATAATTTAGTATGGAGTTTGATTAAGTATATACCTGACCTCCCCCGAATTGTAAATTGATTATTGTTATTAATATTATTTAATTTTGTTTTGTATTATGTAAGAAAAAGAAAAATTGAATGGCAGAGAATAATGTAACTACATCTGTTTTGAAATAATGTACTGTTGCTTATGCTGCTACATCAAAATTAAAAAAAAAAATAATTAATTTCAACTCGTCCCTCAGTCAGGAATGAATAAAGAAAAAATTAACTGATATGATATTTTTCAGTCTATTATTTCAAAATACAGGGTTAACCTCAACCCTCTACGCGCACCTTGGCAATATAATCGCCATTGGCTAGTACATTTTTTTGTTTACTCGCCAGACTGATATACTATTTTACACAC
>NW_015549703.1:612960-613447 GCF_001515605.1 Sinocyclocheilus anshuiensis | reverse complement strand
GTTAGACATTATTTAGTCGCCCAGAGTAAGATTTAGTCGCATATGCGAGTGATTTACTCGCAATATAGAGGGTTGAACCTGCTCAACACATCATTAAATCAAAACAAAAAACATCTGATATCACAGAGACCATCACAAGTCCCATGATGCCAACAAGTATTTGCTTTCAGTTTCTTAAGTATTTTAATTAGGGCTGGGTATTGAGTCAGATGTCCCGATTCGATTCGATTCGGTTTCGATTCCGATTCGCAAGCCCTCGATTCGATTCGATTCTCGATTTTTTGTTATTACATTCAGTGATGCCGGTATTCGGTAATGCGATATATCACGGTAATGAATATGCAAAATATTGTTATTGTGGGCACTTCTAAATACCGTGAATAATTATACATCACAAATTATTCAGAATGTTGAATGCATTTTAAGAATACTTTTCCCATCAACTGGTCAAAATGCACAACACCGCTGTATGCTGCGTGAAAGACGC
>NW_015549703.1:605487-612508 GCF_001515605.1 Sinocyclocheilus anshuiensis | reverse complement strand
TATTAATATTTATTAGCAGTAGTAGCATTGATTCTTAAGACTGCTAAATAGTAATATATTCTGACATTATCGAATCACGCGTATGGCCATGATAAGCGCTGAATGAATGACAGGCTTTCTGTTGTAACATCGCGCAAGGTAAATAAGGGTGACATCTAGTGGAGAAGATTCACGTTAATCAGATCTTGTTTTAAATGCGTGCTGAAATAAATCCCGGAAAAGGTCGATTCGCGACTTTTGAGAATCGATATAAAAATCGACATCATTAAAAAAAAAACGATTAATCGAAAAATTATTTTTTTTGCCCAGCCATAATTTTTGTGTTTACTGCCTGAGCCTACAAAATGACAGATGAGCTGACACTATGTTCTGCACTGATCGACATTTTGCCACAAAATGCATCCAAAATATTCCCATGAGAAGAATAAGTGCATGAAAAAGAGAAATAGACTAAAAACATAAGTTACAAACAGAAAGATCTGACAATGTAACCCACAAACAGCTCAACAAGTCATTATGCAAAAAAATATCTGTTTTTACAATTAAACTGATTCAGCATCTATACTACACAGACACAGCACTGAACAAAAATCAATTTTGCAGGTACAAAGTACAAGTACAGCAGAAACAGGAGGTCTGTCTAATGAAAGCCAAAGATCCCTGAAAAGGGAAATGGGTGAATCATCGGCGCTGGACCTTTGGGATCTAATTAGCAGCAAAGATCTTTGGTGTTATAAAACAGAGCGTCTGTCTGACTCTGGCCCATTCTCTTCTTCTTTCATCACTTGTTTCTCCATCTCTGCAGTATATGTGTGATCCTACATGGGATTCCAGGGATTCTCAGAGACCCTCATCGCCCTCCTGCAGACTTAATAAAACAAACATTGCATGCCTATTCCCACACCACTGACGGCTCACAGAAGACAGGGCCCAACACGTAACCAAAAACCACAGGCTGTGCAGACACTGTGACCTGACAGCAGGGATTGTGGGTTTATTTTATGGCAGCACAATTATTTATTTATTTATTTATTTTTAACAAACAACTACCTGTTAAATTGATGCGTTTATCAAGTACAGTAAATGTACATTTTCAGTAGATAGGAACAATTAATCTAAATTCTCTCAGCTTATTCAGAAAATATAAAGATCAGAATAGGAAGATCAGAAAATATGAAATGTACTAGGGCTGTGCAATTAATCGCATGTGATTGTCATGCACATCTCGTCAGTAAAGCCGGTTCCATGATTAGTAGTAATCTCCATCACCTGCTTTCAGATGGAGCTGCATTTAATACACAGAGCCGTAGTTCACTGACAAGCTAGGCAACATCGCATTCATAATCAAATGCGATTCATCTGCGATTATGAACGCGATATTGTTTATACTAATATATATACTGATATATATATATTATTAAATGCCGCTCCATCTGAAAGCACGTGATGGAGATTTACTACCAATCACAGAACCGGCTTTACTGACGAGATTCGCATGACAATCGCATGCGATTAATTGCACAGCCCTAAAACGTACAACATAAAAAACACCATCTGGAACCATTTTATCCAAGAAGATGGCAGTTTGACGCAGATTGTTGCAAACAAACATTAAATACTTTATATTTCATTCACGTTTCAAGGGAAGTGTGATCAAATAACGCATTATGTAGGATGATCAAACATAGATCATTTTGCCTCTGTTGACAATTCTACATTTTTAGCCTATATCATGTCTGTTGGGTGAGGTGTCTGATTTAAAGTTTGTTACCAGTTAATAAATGGTCAGTGATGGGTTAAAGGAACCTGCCAAAACTTGCATCCGTACCACCAAAGCCTACCGGATACATGCTCACAAGTGACACAGCCATTCCAGGCATAAAGGCCATCATTTACAAGGAAAAATGAGAAATGCATTGGACACTATAACTGACCATGCCTTTGTCACATTTGAGACACACAGGAGAGGAAGTATCCCCATAGATGAGGCATGTGAAACTGAAAATATGTATTCACTATCTGGCTAGCTAACTGTTTTTTATTGCATCACTGGTCACATGGCAGTCGATTCTTGTATAACGCACACTGCGCAAACGTAACAGTTGTTTATTGACCTAAAAGGCTTGATCCTCATTAAAGGAGACTATGACCCTCAGGTAGGCTTGCCGCGGTAGACAGTGCTGACGGTGATACCGGTGTTAAGCCGCAACACCGGTTACGTCACTTGCCCACCGCGGCACCGACCCCCACCGTCGTTTTGATTTTTTTATGGTAATAAAAATCATTTAGTTCAGTAAAAGAACAGACACTACAATTAAAAACTGCCGTTAATTCAAAAGTGAAAGTAAAATGCGCACGGTGCTTTTAAGCTATTTAAAAGCGGAGGAAAAGAGGGAAAATTCAAACGAACTAAAAACGAACAATTGCTTTACTCCGAATTGCCGCTATTTGAAAGTTAAAGTAAAATGGGCACACCGCTTTTACAAGCTATTTAAAAGCGAAGGAAAGCGAGGAAAAGAGGGAACGCCCCACCCCCGCGGTGATACCGGTATTACCGGTGTTGTCACACGTCGATTAACCGGTGGGAAAATTTCCTCACTGTCACAACCCTACCCTCAGGGTAAGTTTGTTAAACCTCCCGGTGGTTTTAATGGACACTTGATGCTATATATAGCTTCTGTTCTTCCTGTTCGTGAACTCGCTCAGGGAAGATAGATACTTTACAAACTACAAGTTCCCTTTTGGCCCTCAATTCAAAGATTCTAAAGCAGAAGGTCTTGCATTGAATTCATCATAATCTCTATGAATTCCACAGGCCTTGACAAAATGACAGTTTTCATTTTGGGCTGAACTATACTGAGCTGGTTACTAGGACATACTTTGTTACAAAACACCTTCCTTCAAAATTGGTTTACAAATTCAATAACTCGCTTTCAACAGATGCAGAAACCTATAATCTGCTGTCTAAATTATGTTCAACTGACAGCTCTCAGTGAAAACTAAAATGAAGCTGGTGCATTAGCCACTGTGTAAAACAGCCAGTGTAGTCTTACGGTCAAGTGTTTGTTCTTCAGAGTGCATGGGGCAGGTGGGGGATATGGACAGGACAGACTGTAATCTACAGTTTCTGCTGCTGACATGGCAGTATGCTGCTCTAAACCATGTGCCAAGTGGAAATATGTATTCTGGATACAGAGACAGACTCTGTAGGTGAGGTGAGAATTTAGCACTGAGATTTTTAACATATTTGTTTACAAAACATAACTAAATACTTGCAACACCGTAATTCTGGGTGATATATCCATTATTCACTATATATTCACAATGATTTTGCTAGAAATATAAAATGCAACATTGTGAATTTTCTAAAGAGTATTTTATTTGGACATTCAATTTTCTAAAGACTTGACTAGTTCCAGAAATATAAAAAGCCAGAAATATAATTAAAACAGAAATGTTTAAATAGCATCTCAGTAGCAAAAATGAAAGTTGGTAAGTTTCTTAAGTCTGATTCAGTTCTGTAAATCAATTTAAGTGAATCAGTTAAAATTTTTGATTTAACAGTCCATTTCATCACTCAAAACTGACATTTTTCATGAATTAAAACGTTTTAATAATGAGTAAATATCATTGTTAATTAATATGAATTGATAATAGTGGATAAACATTTATTTTTAAAATCTTGCAATTTACTTGCATTAACATTTTTAATGTACTTGGTTGTTTGGCTGAAATTATTTTCTGCAGTAATATTCTTCAGGAAACCCTGTTCTTCAGAAATCATTCTACAGAAATACACTGATTATTATCAATGTTGAAAATAGTATGCATCACTTAAAGAGCAGGTCATATGGGTTTTTGAAAAATATCTCTTTTGCAGTTTATAACGTAGCTATCCTTAAAAGAAAACAATCTGCAAAGTTGTTAATCAAAAAAGTGCATGATAAATAAAGATATTGTCTCTCAAAAGAGAGTCGATTCTGAATCGCCTTAACGAGTAGTCATATTTTCGAATCTTTTGCCTGTTACCGGTATACGTCACTGGGTAACACATTTGCATAATCCCCGCCTGCCCACGAAATACGAACAGAGTCTGACCTGCCCACAAACACTTCCGCTAGTTAGTGTGTTTACATCATGTTGAGAAGACACTGTGTTCAAGGATACCACAGAAATACAATTCGAACCTTTTGTTGTGTGCATGTCATTTTACCAAGGACTGCTTCTCTAATCTTGGCTTTTATCTTCGTTGGCTTCTAATCTTCTTTATTTGGACTAACAAGCTCTACGAACCACAACCTGTAAGTACAATTGATACGTTATGTGTACATTTTCAATTGAGTGCTCAAATTATCAAGTTTTTGTGCTAATATGTGATGAATACTTAGTGCAGCTTTAGGTTTCCAGGTAAAGCACGATATTACTGTCTTACTGAAGTAGTTCTGATAATTCGCTGTGAACCCACTATTTCCTAAGAATGTGTCGATTAATGTAGACTGACGTTGTTCTAATTACTTTGTTTAATAATAAAGAATGTAATGTAGCACACAGACTTTATAATCATTGTGAAATTGCTGTTTATTTTGCTGCACTGGCAGTTATAGGGTTAATGCGGGAGAGACGTGTAGGCTGGTGCGCCTGTGATACAGCTGTTCTGCATTCTGATTAAAAGTTAAGACAGAGCGTCTTTAGTCTGTCGATCTTCAAACATTACAGTATACATATTTGGTTTACAGACTGCATTGTTTCATCAGTTAGTCACGTTAGCAAACTCTTGAGCAGCAACAACAGTAATGTTACCATGTACTCCGCCATTGTTGTGTATGTTTGTTCACACTTGCCTTTAAAATCGACACGTACTGCACGTCTACATACCACCATGTCTAGTGGCCAAGAGGAACTATGCTAAAAAACTAGAACACCAGTTTTCTGCGAATGAGCCTGCATCAGTGTGGAAAGGCCTGAAGGACATCACCAACTACAACATCGAGTCTGTTCTGTGCACTTCAATAACTGTCTGGTTTGGTTCAGCTACAAAATCAGACATCAGAAGACTACAGAGAACGGTTCGGACTGCTGAAAGGATTATTGGTGCCCCCCTGCCTACCCTCCAAGAACTGTATACATCCAGAGTGAGGAAAAGGGCTCAGAAAATCCCTCTGGATCCATCACATCCAAGCCATTCCTTTTTGAACTTTTGCCATCTGGTCGGCGTTACAGAGCACCGAATACCAGGACAGCCAGGCACAAGAGCAGTTTCTTTCCCCAGGCAATCTGCCTCATGAACAGTTAATGTTCTCCCATTGTGCAATTAAAGTATGTGCAATAACCTTATACCTATTTATCACCCTAAACCCTAGTACATTCCTACAACTTATTTTATTTTATTCTATTCCTATTCCATCTATAGCACACCTGTACATACAATTTATTCTTTTTTTTTTGTGGTTTATATTTATGCATGTGTATTTTATTCACATCTCATTTTTATTATCTGTGTTGTTGTTGTTGTCTCCGTGTACTGGAAGCTTGTGACACTATAACAAATTCCTTGTATGTGCAAACATACTTGGCAATAAAGCTCTTTCTGATTCTGATACCTAACACGTACTACGCACGCGCATGACGTAGTTTTTTTCAAAAACTTGCACTTTGAAACCCGTTTTCAAAAATATGCATTTTCAGTCCCCAAAACGCTGTTGTCGTGTAAACGAACAGGCAAAACGCATAAAAAGTTTACCGTTTTTGGCTGAAAACGTTGTCGTGTAAACGGCCCCTAAGTTAAAACAGTCTGATGATATAGCCTAGAGGTATTATATCATGATTACATTCTCAAATGACCATTCTTCTCTCTAGATATCATTATCAGCCATTCAAAAACCTCACTCCATTACGACTTTACAGCACTTTTAACTGTGTAATCTGCTGGAGGAGTATAACATGTTACCCATTAGTTCAAGTCCAACACGTCACTAAACAGGATTATGCGTCATTAACTTATTTATGCCAGCTGAACAAATGCCCAGCGTTAACAGTACGTAAAAGTCAGTCTGTAAGGAGGAGGGCAGAAATTCTCACAAATCTTGCAGAAAATTACTTTTAATTTGACATATTGTCTGGAAAATGGCCGTCATATTGCCCATCGTGAGACAGAGTGGCATTCATGAGAGGATGATCAAGCTCTCGATTAAAGTCTCTCTGCAGGGACAGCACGGGCCTTCTGCGTCATCTTATAAATAATCCATATGGACAGACGAGCGATGAGTCACGTGCACTGTGTGAACCGTGAGCAAACAGAAGAGCATGAGGAAAAGATCGATTATACAGCCAGGGAGGATTTTCTGAAAGCTTTCATATATACACATCTATAAATATGGAGAAAACTGCTGCACTGAAAACAGTTTTAATGATCTCCCCATGTGCTCACTGCCTGTTTGCGGAAGTGCATTGTTGACATTCCACAGCTGCCGTATGAATAGTGTGATAAGAGCCGCCGCCGCCACCACTCCCATCTCCAACTTCCACAAAGTAAACAATAATAGTCGTTTCATTTTGATTCATCTCAGTGACTCAAAACTTTTATGTGTTCAATAAAATATTTCACTGAATAATTCAATGGCCCTTTCGACAAATTACATTATTATGGCAGCAGGTGATAACAAGCCTTCGTGTTATGAGTGAGTCACTCAACCATTTGTTAAAAACACTGAGGCTTATTATGCATTAATTAATATGTTTTTCATCTACATAACTACTAAGATTCCAGAAAAAAAAAAATCAATCATTATAACCTCACATCAGTATGACTTTCACCAAGCTATAAAAACGGGAGTAGCCTACATAAATTCAATAAAACTAGACTAAACATTACTTGTAGCACGCCTCCCATGCAATAAATAGGGATGCGCCGATCCGATATTCATATCGGGTATCGGCTCCGATAGTGCCATTTTTCTCGGTATCGGTCAGAGAGAGCCGATCCAAATCCGAGATTTTTTTTTTTTTTTTTCCAATTTTGGGA
>NW_015549703.1:603505-605104 GCF_001515605.1 Sinocyclocheilus anshuiensis | reverse complement strand
TTTAATGTTGTTTTGTTACTTGCTACCGGGTGTCTGTGAGAACAAAACACGGGTGTAGAAAAGACTATAAATTGTTTTTAACGTGCACAGTAATTGAAATTTAAAACTGTTAAAAGAAAGGCTCAATCGGTATCGGCCAATACCGAACCCTAGGTATCGGAATCGGTATCGGAGGCAAAAAAGGCGGATCGGAGCATCCCTAGCAATAAACACAATATACATTGTGCCTTCTTACATTTGAAGAAATGTCAGATTTTAAATTCTGTCAATTTGATCAATAAATGACATTTTGATGCTCTTTAATGTGGTGGAAGGTTGCTTTAGCTGCCTCAGTTCAAGAGCATGCATGAATGAGCCATCAACTTTTCCTCTTTACTACTAGCTATAGCATTAAAAAAAACATTAATGAACCATTAAGGAAACATTAATGAAGGTATGTTTAGATATATCCAAATAAATATAAAGTTACAATCGAATAAGAGCTATGCGAATCGGAATAAAATTTATTCATGAAATTAGTGTCAACCCCCAACCCTAACGATAATTATACTGGCGTCCACAGCAATGCATGAAAACATTGTTTATTATAAGTGTGCGATGCAGTTCTGTAGTCTGTCGCTTTAAACGCTCGAGTTCTTTGAAGGCAGTTAGATTCTGGTTGCCTGTAAATGTTTTTATGATTCCTTAGCTGGAAAATAACATTCTGAAAGTGATTTTGTATATTATAGCTGTGGTGTGGGCTTCTCTGTTCTCACAGATTTAAAACTATTATTTTTTTAGTGTGAACAGGCCTTAACCCATATAACGAACATTCATAAATTAGATAACAGATTATTTCAGATGCCTGAATCATTCAGTTCATTTACGAACTAAAAATCACAGTTTTTTAAAGGGGTCATATGACATTGCTAAAAAGAACATTATTTTGTGTATTTGGTGTAATGCAATGTGTTTATGCGGTTTAAGGTTAAAAAAACACATTATTTTCCACATGATGTACATTATTGTTTCTCCTCTATGCCCCGCCTTTCTGAAACGCGTCGATTTTTACAATGCTCATCGGTCTGAGAAGCGAGGTGTGCTCTGATTGGCCAACTATCCAGTGCGTTGTGATAGTCCGAATACCTCAAGCTTGTGACAGAAATGTTACGCCCCTAACCATACTGTGATGCCGTGTCCACGGCATGACGAGACAAAACCAGTAAAACCCATTATAAACGAAGCATTTGTTGCATCCAGTAGGGACATAATTACTGATTATAATGACTTATAATGTCTTTTTATGTGTTGCATATCGCGCTGCGTAAACATAAAACTATGTCTGCATTTGTGATCGGAGAAACGACAAACAACAAGCGCTACTCTACACTGCTCAAAACTCGCATTTGAATCGTCAGTGGCAAATTCTTTAAATATGAAAACGTACTTACAGGCTGTGAGTCAGAAGCGCCAGACTGTCCTTGCAAAGTTGGAATTGCCCCACTTTACAGAAACAGACAGCGGCATTGTAGGCAACTCTCCCAGAAAACAGTCCTCGTCCTCCATAAAATGCATACATCTGAATATTTGGGTTGAACTGTTCCGGAACAGTGTTGTAAA
>NW_015549703.1:599718-603272 GCF_001515605.1 Sinocyclocheilus anshuiensis | reverse complement strand
ACTGATTTCTAGTTGTGTCCTCTTTTGGAAGGCCAAACAAAGTAGTTTCGCTTTCATAACTAAACACACAGCGTCTCCACAACATGGCAGCGGCAGCAACAGCCAGAATCAAAGTTTCGCCTTCTTTCTTTGCATGAACATTTGGGCGGCGTTATGCAGATCTTCCCACATGGTGACGTAGACATGTGGTCAGACATGTGGTCGTGTTAGAACGAGTCGTTTTAGGTAGGCGTGGTTGACTCTTAACTTTTATAAAGAATATCTCTTTGGATTTGAGACTTTAGTCTTTGCAACTTTACAGATCTTCTTTATGCACCAAGAGCTTGTAACACTCCAAAGAGAAAGGAAAACTTGAAATCGCATCATATGACCCCTTTAATATGGATCATGAACGAGTTGTTCCAATTTATTAATTTTCTTTGACATATTAAATGCTCCAGTTCATTCAGTTGGTTGACGAAATTCAGAACCGAGATGCTTCGTTCGATTACCTCACTCACGAACGATATGCTTAGTTCATTTTGAAGGGGGCGTATCACTTCAGTAAGCTCAACCAATGAAATGCTCCCTAACAGCCAACACTCGAATACTATTGGCTCGTGATGTACAGTTGGTTTTTAATGACAGAACAGGAGTCACGCGCTTCAAAAAGAGGACACTTGAGTGAACGGAAAATACTAGTCAGTGCATGGAAGTGAAGGAGACCATTCACTCATCTGAAAAGACTAATTGGGTCTGTCCATTACCAGAAATAAACACTATATACTTGACCTGAACCTATCAAACTGATAGCATGTTATTCTATTTCTAACATGAAGTATACTACTACTACACGTTCTCCACTCACTTGCTGTAAAAGTGTACACACATCGCCACGTTGTCAGCCATTCAAGGATATTTGGCGCGTGTGCTAAACACATGCTATATACTTCCGATCAATAACACTGAATATCTCATGCGTCATGACCAAATGACAAATAAATACATTTCGTACTTCTCTGCCGTCGTTTCCTGGACGGACTCATCTTTCTTCACCGGTGCTGTAGGGTCAATCGCTCCTTCGGTCTTTGTACACAGGAATCTTCTCCCAGCTAAAGGCAGAATGAAAGGTCTTCCATTACAGACAGTCTTTAATTTAGATATTCTGCCATCTGGATAAGCAGCGCTGTAGGTGTACGCGTTTGGTAAAGTTTTCTTATGCCTTATAATGTCAGAAAACGAACGCTTTGGGCTGGTTTGAACCAACTCCTTCAGCACAATTGAAGCCCTTAACTGTAACATCTCAATCCTTTCGAGCTAATTCAGTTTAATGTCTTTATTTTTTAATAATACTAGAAGACAACTTGTAGTTCTAGAAGCTACGGCACAGTCAATTCCCTCACTTTGCGCACCTACTGATAGACGAGCTTTTTCAGTGAAGAACACCGAGCAAACGCGCTCGCACACGCCCCCCTAACGAGCTATTGGACGACGTACTAATGTATGCGCATATTCTCTCACATCATTGGCTCAATAAAACATGTTTAATTTTTGATTGCCATGCATCACATCCTGCAATGACTCGCTATTTTTCTGACTTTGTATGTCGTTTATTTCAGTATAAGAATGTGAATGTTTATTGGTGTCATGTTAGTATTTGTGCATTTACGTTTTTTCATATACTAACGCTGTATTATACTAACTACTAACATAACTTCTTATAACTTTTTAACACTCCAGTGTCAGTTATAGTATTTATTAATATTCTGAATTAGCTTTTATTTTTGTATTTTATATTTTTATTTGTATCTGTATGGTATATATTTCTATTTTGATTTCAGTTTTAATATAGCTCAACTTATTTCAGTTAACTGACAGTGCAACCTAATACTTTTACATGGTTTTTATTCATTGCATGACATTTATAAATAGTAATCTAAGCCTAGAAGTCATTTATGCTCCTTATTCTCTCATGCAACATCTCATATACCTTTCACTATGTTTGTGACCTCAATGGAAAAATGTATGCCAAACTGAAGTCATGGATGCAATACTGTCCTTTTGGAAAAAGACATATAATACCAAGTGCAATTCAAACATTAAATCGGTCATAATTCTAAAAATAAATAAATACATGGTGCTTAATGATGCAATGATATCATTGCATGTTAAGCAATCTTTATGATGGTAAACATTAGGAAGGATTGATGAAAATAGCTTACTGTTTTGGTCTGAGATCGTATTATTTTGTGCCACAATAGTGCAACAGTAGGCCTTTAGAAGTAGCACTTTCATGAAGCACTGCAAAATGACTGCATCTACTTCCATGAAGCATTACAAATGACGTTATTGAATCAGTCTCAAACATCTCAGAGTTGGTTGGGTTTGGCTCATGGTTCAGAAATCTTCATATCAGAATTTGTATTTTTTTCTTGAGAATGGGAAAGCTACTTCTTGATCCATGGCCACTGAAAAAGTGGACGTCACTGTTTTGCTTTACAACAGTCCTGGCATACAATCCTGCACAAAATTTTCTCTTGACTATCCAAAAAAGCCATTTTGTTCAGTGTCGGAACCATTTTATTTTCTGTATGGGAATTATTTTTAGACCGCATGCCACTGCCCTTGAGAAAAAAAAAAGATATGAGTCATTGAGGCCTACTCATTCTAGAAACTTCTAAACTTGAAAAAAAGGCCTAAACCAGAAGAAAATGTAGCGTTTCTCGCCCCCTACTGTCTCAGAGAAATAATTACACAATTTCACCTTTGGCTTTAAAATAAAAGAATGCATAAAGACACATGTATAGCGTGATGCTGTCATCTTGTGGAGAATGTGTATACAGTATTGCGAACTGTATGCAGATTAAGCCCAGAATTAACTAACCATAATAAAATAGTAAATAACACTTATAAAGCCCAGTTAGCCCACATACAAAAAAAAAAGAAATGATATGCAGTACTTCCCTTACCAAAAAGTAGTATACTTCAAGTTTATTTTAGTAAGTATACTTAAGTAAAGTTCAAGTATATTTTAAGTATACTTTATGTTGTAAGTATACAAATATCAGTGTACTAGTAGTATACTTGTAAGTGTACTATTTCAATACTCCTTGGGACTAAATTGGCCCACTTTCTAGTATATAAAAGTATACTTTTAAGTATACTTTAAGTATAACAGTAGTAAACTTTGAGTACACAACTAGTTTACATCAATATTTTTAGCTTGTACTGCAACTATACTAAAAGTGAACTTATAGGTACACTGATAGTTTACTAATTAAATACTTGTAGTAGCATTTTTAGTACACTTTGAAGTATAGTCTCAGTAAACTACTAGTTTAGTAGTTTTATACTGCAAGTATACTCGTAAGTTTTCTTTAAGTGAACTTTACATCATATTTCAAGTATACTACTATGTCCCTATTTAGGTATTAATTTGTATATATTTTGTTACATGAATATCTGAACATACAAAACATCAAAAGAAAGAACAGGGTATCTGCTTGTAAACAAAAAACATTTATTCTAGCTTCATACATTATTTTTTTAAACACTTGAATGTGGATAAGTTTCAT
>NW_015549703.1:588001-598212 GCF_001515605.1 Sinocyclocheilus anshuiensis | reverse complement strand
ATGTGTACTAGCGCCCCCTACAGTATAACAATGAAAACACGGTTTCTAGGAACACAAGTATAGCTCAAATATATTTAGACTTTTTCTAAGTATAAGTCAAGTATACTTAAATGTCATTTTAAGTATATTTCTGAGAAGTACATAAAAAGTAGACTAAAAGTATACTTACCTATTTTTAGTTTAAAAGAAGTATACTAATAGCACACTTGAATAAACATCTTTTTCGTAAGGGTTATCAAAAGTTTGAAAACATTCTGATTTTTAAATATTGAAATGAAGTCTCTTCTGCTCACCAAGGCTGCATATGTGTTCAAAACTACAGTAAAACACTAATATTGTGAAATATTACAAGTTAAAATATCTGTTTCCTATTTGAATATATTTTAAAATGTAATTTATTCCTGTGATGCAAAGCTGAATTTTCAGCATCACTACTGTCACGTGATCCTTCAGAAATCATTCTAAGACCTTAGTTTCAGTAGTCATGTCAAAGCAGTAACTAAATCAGCATACTATCATCTCAAAAACATTGCAAGAATTAGATGTTTTGTTTCCAGTCAAGACTTGGGGAAACTTATTCATGCCTTTATACAATATACCATTACAATGGACTATTGTAATGGTCTCCTCACCGGCCTTGCCAAGAAATGAAATGTGCTATATAAATAAACTTGCCTTGCCTTGCCTAATATGCTGATTTGCTGCTCAAGAAACTTTTATTAGGGGGTTAATAAAAATGAACGCTTTTATTCAACAAAATGCATTAAATTGATCAAAAACGACAGTCAAAACATTTATAATGTTACAAAAGATTTAAAATAAATGCTGTTAGTTTGAGAAAAGAATCCTGAAAAAAAAAATGGTTTCACAAAATAGTACGCATATGCAATTGATATTTCTTATTGCATTTTAAAGTCCAAATAAATGAAGTCCAAATCCTATACAAATCACGCTATTTCTCAATGAGCACTTCATTTCCCATGTGCACTAGGGGGCACTATAAGGTGATTTTCTCCTTGGACTCCATGCAAGAAAACAATTCAGCTGTTTACTTTGAAACTTTTAGATAATTCACCAGAATTTTGATCATTTCAGTCTCCATATTTATCTCTGTAGGCGACGCAGTATAGACACATTGTTTGCTGTTTCATTAGGTTGCAGGCATTACAGGACTGTTTAATAAGTTTGATAGATGAAGGCAAAATGTAATTTTTTTCCTTGAATGGGTCACAATAAAACCACAATGACCTGAATGACGCTTTATCAGGCGAGGCGCCGCGACCGGTCTGTGACATCCGTGCAGAGAAGCATCATTCCGGGCTGACTGTGGGCGGCAGTGGGGTGCTTATAAGCACTGGGTTTATACACGCACACAGACATTGCGTACGCACAACAAAGGGTGGAAGCACAACAGTGAGTGTTTGTGAGTCATTCTGCAGTTTCAAAATGTGTTAATATGATGTAGATGCAAATGAATAGAGGTGAAGACACATCGACCCACACGCTGCCCTCACCGTCGTCTGTCTGTACGCATGTCGTCAAAGCAAGATAGGCCTACTTGAAAGAAGATAAGGAACATCACCACAACTCATAAAAAAATACGTTTAGTACATTAAGTTTCCTCATTTGTACACCGTTATTTTTAGTAAGCATATTATATATTCAGCTCTTTTTTTTTTTTTTGCAAATGTTTCCTCTATTCGCCATCCAAAATTACACACTTAATTTGTGTTTACTAACGTCAGACAAAAACTTAAACTAAAATCAAAACTGAAAACTAATTCAACATATTAATACTAACACTAGTATAGGCTACAAATACTAGAATAACAATTATGTGAACGGATTCAGGACTTTTCAAAAGCATCCAAGAAGTTGGAATGGAAGTGTAAAAGAAGATAGAATATAAGATGGTTTTGATGTATTTAACCTTTTTTTTTATCATTACATAATCCCCCTAGCCTACCTCCATTTCATTTGTGGCATAGTTTGATGACTATTATTCTTAACATTAAATCTTAACAGTTATGATGATAAAAATGATCATAATAAAGATGGCCTTGTAGTGTAACTATCTTAAACGCCATTTTTTTCTTTAAATAGGCCTAGATAATCACAATCAAGAAGGCCAGGAATTCCTCGCTATATATATAATAGAATTATTCAGACCACTACAGCTGTATGGAGGACGAAACCTGCAAAAACAATAAATAAATAAATACACATAAATAAATAAATGTGTGCATAAATACACGTATTCTTGTTTAAATACATAAATAAATAATTATACATGTGATGAACGTAGGCAAATAACTAAAATAAATTGGTGGGCAAATGGAAAATGTTTAAGGAAATGTTAAACTCATCCTAACTATTTTCCTTTGATCGCTCATTTATTTCTGAATGTAGTTCCACATTTTTTTCGCTCTGAGTAACATGCTAATGAGAGGGCGCCTGCGCATGCGTATTAACTTCATCAGTCAAGGTGACTGATTATTATCTTACACTTTTTCATAGGGTTAGTTTTGTAGTTATAATCATGAGAGAGTTAAATCATAAAAGATTTTAAGTGGCCAATGTAAAATATTAATGCTTACATAGCTCTTAATTGCAATACTGAACCGTTATTTGCTTAATAAACATAAAACAATAAATACACAAATAAATAAATAAATGTGTGCATAAATACACGTATTCTTGTTTAAATACATAAATAAATAATTATACATGTGATGAACGTAGGCAAATAACTAAAATAAATTGGTGGGCAAATGGAAAATGTTTAAGGAAATGTTAAACTCATCCTAACTATTTTCCTTTGATCGCTCATTTATTTCTGAATGTAGTTCCACATTTTTTTCGCTCTGAGTAACATGCTAATGAGAGGGCTATTTATTTATTTATTGTTTTTGCAGGTTTCGTCCTCCATACAGCTGTAGGCTAGTCAGTCAGAGACTTACTGAATCAGACTGAAACTGAGGTTTTCTAGATACGGTAATTTACTTTTAAATAATCTTTAAAAAAAAAAAAAACCTTTGTCCATTATATCTGACATCTGTTCAATGAGTCACGGGTTTCAGGAAATATTAATAAAAACAAACAGATTCAAAAGACAGTAAATCGATTAAAACTTAATTTCAATCAATTTATAATCGACTGAATTAAAATTAAAACGGGAAAATTCACTAATTTTCAACCTTATATTGTTACAATGTCGGTAACGTAATTAAGTAAACAATGTGTATTATTTTTCCGTTTTACCAGCACCGAAATTTTCCCTTCAGCAAAAGTCCGCCGGATGAGGCGTTTTACGTTTTTAACGGCCAGGGCTTTTGTGAAAACTACAAATCGCAATTTTTGTATTTCCCGCTCACATATAGTCTGATCGAGGGCAGTGCATTGTGGGTGTTGAAGTTTCCTGCCACAGCCCTTTTATGTTTTCTCTAGTCGTGTAGATTAAAGGAAATTCAATAAAAACCTCTGATTTTAAGGATATTTATGTTTACTTTTATATGTTAAAAATATATATTACAATATATTTCATATGTTAAAAATGCATACATTACGTGATAATGATAAAGACTGAAATAGTGCAGTGGCCTAATGACGCCCTGTTTTCAAGTCCAGTCATTTGCGAATGTTTTTAAACTATTTACATGACTATTGGTCAGGAGGGGAGACATGCTTGTCTATATTAGCATTTTGTTTGTATGTATAGAGTATGATGAAATATATTAATTATCAGAATAAATCAGGCATTACTATTCTTCAAGATAACAGGGAGGCCAAAAGTCTGGCTCTGAAATTTCAGTGTTTATATGTCCAGTAATAAAATTTGGGCCCTGAATCAAAGCGTGAGAAATGAAAAGTACTTCACAATCAGATGTCAAAAAAATAGAGTTTAATGTTCATGTGCTGTATAACAAATTAAATATATTAGTGTTTACAAAACAATATGTGCAAGACTACCGTATGCATATCCTAATGTACTCTCTACTCAAAAGTGATGAGAACAAGTTCTACTGACAACACAGTTTCATCCCACAGTCCAAGATGCATAAGTCTATTACACAAAGAAAGTACAAAGATTAGAGAAAGACTGATCATTTCTGTGAGTGGTTAAAGACAGTAACAAGCAAGGAACAAAGGTAGGCGTCTAGATATGTCTTGCTATATAGGTCATTGGTAACTATGTAATCAGTAAGGTCCAATCAGATTTTTTTCTTCATCAAACTGTTTTTTCTAAAGTAAATTTTGTTCCAATGCTCTTAGAGAGCTTGATATTGCCAAGGCTTTAAGTCTCAGATGTTCATACAACTTCCCAAATCTCATTTCCCATTCCACCTAAAACGAACATCCAGAATAAACTATCACCAGTGAAGAATCGTAACGTGGAATGCTTTAAACTAAGGCAAAAAGTTGAAAATGCAGATAAATATTCACATAACGCTCGTCTTTATCACGCGGGACATCTCGTAACCCACCGACTTATCGCACGCTCTCAAAAATATACGTTTAAAATGGCACTTAAATTAAGATTTTGCATACTCGAGATAAAGATAAAAAATAAAGCACACAATATTTCCACATATTCCCTCGAAATACTGAAGTGTATGATCAGGACGTTAAAAATCGGTCTCTTCGTACCGATATAGAGAGGTATTTGTCTTTGACACAAATACAGATTATATAACAGCTTGACCGGTACATTACAGACATGTAACTGTGGAAAACCTGATTATCTTGTGCCTACTTCACCTCACATGATACTCTAAAACTACATAAAGAGTGTGACTCGATGATTTCACGGGTACAAGTCCTACAAAAACATATATCACCATTGAGAAACACGAGAAATGTTGAGCAGTAGGATGCAAATTCGAGAATCAAACACTAGTGCATATCAGTTTCACATACATTTGCACGTTAGCTGAATCTAAGACTATGTCTACACTACGAAACAGAGTAGAAATACTGTGAATACAGTGAATGTCCTCTGAGGCTGGGACACCTAGACACGTTCACTGAGTTAAGTGACAACAGCTACCCGGTATTGCTCTACGACTAAATATTCAGAAATACAAATACGTTACGTGATTATGATAAAGACTGGAATGGAGCAGTAATGACGCCCTGTTTTCAAGTCCAGTCAGTTGCAAATGTCTTTAAACTATTTACATGACTATTGGTCAGGAGGGGAGACATGCTTGTCTATATTAGCATTTTGTTGGTATGTATAGAGTACGATTAAATATATTAATTGTGCTTAGTATCGGAATAAATCAGGCATTACTATTCGTTCAAGATGACAAGGAGGCCAAACATCTGGCTCCGAGATGTCAGTGTTTAAATAGCAACGTGGACCTCAGTTTTCCTCTGTTACGCAAGTAAATTCAGCCATAGCACCATAGTAGAGACTTTTAAATTCAGATTCGTTAGCATTGCTATCAGAAACCCTGACAGGAGAAAACGACTTCCTTAAAGACCCCATGAGATCAAAATTAGAGTTTTTAGTCCCTATGTGTCATCTATATGCTAGTGTACTAGTGGCAAAATTCACTTTCACGGATTTAAAAAACTAATTTCTTTCTCTTCTGGGATAAACAATCAAAAAATATTTATTACAGCTGCATGATATTGGGAAAAAAACTGACATTGCGATATATATTTTTTTCTTCTGTTAAACAACTTGTGAAAAACTTGGGTAGACTTTACAAGAACAAACTGAAACATATTTCAGTAATCATAAAGTGAGCAGAGTTTGAAAAAAACACTGTTTTTGACTCATTTAATATAACTATACTTAAAATAAGAAATGTTGCGATAATACTAATGTACTATAAAATAAAGAGAGTATTTAATAAAATAAAAAATACCTTAAAAATACTGTAGAATTACAATACTAATATTTACGACTTAATTTCTTCATTTTTGCCTAAATTTACATTTAATTGTGCAAATGAACAGTGCCAAGCTTTGCTCTTGTTGATTTGATGCATTTAGCCTTGCCGCAATATCAATAATATTTTGATACATTGTGCAGCCCTAATATTTTTGTTGAATGAAATGCTCTCTAGAATGATAATATTGCTCCTGCTAACAATACCACCAGCTATCAAATAGCAATAGCAAGTGGCAAATCACTGTTTATGGTGTAAATAAAGAGCCTACTGTCTCTTTAAAAAAAAAGGGGCAAATGTCATTTGATAATAGGAAATAGTCAATACGGGAAATGAAAGTGATTGCATGGGGTCTTTAAAGAGAAACGCAATCCAGGAGGCTCACTTAACAACAGCTGCTTACTAACAACTTTAAAAACACTGCATCCCTCCGTTTCAGTGATATTTTACATGCATTCATATATATATATATACATACAACACATACTGTATTTAAATAACATTTAACTGTTTTCAAACAGACATTTTCTATGTATGTACAAATAGCGGACTTTTGGTCCACACCGAAAGCAGAGCATAAAAACAAGTGATGAGAGCTAGTGAGAATTAAACGAGTACAGTCAGTGACAGCACAAACAGTGTGAATCTACTCAGGAGAATGGAAATAAGGGCTCTAGGTGCTTTGGCAAAAAACAAAAATGGCGAGAAACTAAAATAAACTCTATTTTGAGGCAACATTGGTTGTTAAGGCTCTACTGTAGTTGTGCTTGTTTAGTATTCACTGACAGACGACGTGTATTGTAGGTTTGAAACGAAAGCATTCGGGGCTGCTATCTGGAATCCTCCGGCTCGGATTTGATGGTCTTCTTCTCAGAGAGGTTGAGGGCACATGAAGATGCATCGCCTCCGTTTTCTGGAAAAGAGAAAAAGAAAAAAAAAAGATTAAGAGACTTTACTGATACCCTTTATGTCATGTATGATATATTGCTTGCAAGGTTCCTCATTTGCAAGTTGCTTTGGATAAAAGCATCTGCTAAATGTTGGCAATTACAAATATTATATGGATCATTCCTGTCATGCTCGATAATTTATTTCTAAATATAATGGTTTAAAATACCTCACAATGTTAAAGATGAAATCATGTTAGTTAGCATTTCACAATTAAGTGAAGATGGAACATATGGTGAAATTAAATAATTTAATTACTTTATGAATTTAATGATCAGACGTCGTCATTTTGCTATGTCCCCATAAGTTTCTAAAATCGAAAAACTGACAATTTATTAAAAATATTTTAAATATATATTTTTCAGTTTTGCGTGGATAATAGGCATTTCTTAAAAAGTCAACTTTTATTATTTTGAAACTACTTTATATTTTTCAGTTTTTAATGAATAATAAATATACATATATGGACTTTTTTCTTATTTTATTCACTATCTAGGAAGGATATTTTTCACTAAGCTCATTGTAATGCATTATGGGATGCTTCCTTTGTCAAGGACACATGCTGACTTTCTTAGGTGTATGTGCCTTAGGGTGCTTATGATGCCTTAAATGTTGCCTATGTAGGCAGCTCAGTAGGTTTAGTCTTTGTGTGTATGACATATATTCATATCCCTTTCAACACACACCTGTGGCTGCTGACGTCTTGCTCTCGGCATTAGCGTGATGATGCCTCTTCAACTCATTGGCCAGCTGCTTTCCGAGAGGCGTGTCTCCGTCTGATGCTCTCGTCCTCTGGCTGGTCACCCTCAGATTCAGCGGCCTCTCTCCTGTAGAGACGAAATAAAACAAAGCCTTCAATTTAACTCATGTTCTCTTTTCACCTCGCAACTGTATTCACGATCGGCATTTAACAAAACACAAGGCTGCATCATGTCCATTACCGAGCCCAAGCTAATGCTACGAGACAAGCATTCCGCCTACCAGAAACGCTCAGAACAATACTCTCACTCACGCACGCAACTGAGCTTCATTTGATACGAATGCACCTTTTTCTTGGACTACAGCCAGCCAACGCACACGCCGTAATAGCCCGAGGACAGTGAATGTGGCTTGAAGCACGTTGATCGTGAGTTGCATTGAGCGCATACACCTCCTTCACACAGAGCATTGACCTCCTCTGTCCCTGGCTGGCTGATCTCATTTGTGTCTATTGACAGCATCAGTGCAGCATCATGACTAATGTCTGTCATTTTTAACTTAACGCAATGCCCTTTAATTACCAGCAGCAGTTGTGGGGACACGTCTCTGCCACCCAGTCTTACAGTGAAGACTATGTAGTGTTTTATTTTTACTTTTGATTATTACATTTCTGTAGTATTTCATACTATGTTAAACTTATTGTATCTGAAAAATGTCATTTAATTTATATTGTGTAATTCCAAGTTTATTTGTTGTATTTTTGTATCCATCCATCCATCATTCAAAATCTATCTATCTATCTATCTATCTATCTTAGTTAAAATTACCTTTTTTAAATTTCAGCAGTTAATTCCACCTTGTCACATTCAAATGATAATTCCTTATATTCATACATTTATTTATTATTATTATTTTTAAGAAAAAATAGTACATTTATTTCGCATGGATTAATCAAAACGATTTCAAATAAATGCTATTCTTTCCAACTTTATATTCATCAAAGCATCCTAAAAAAAGTATCATGGTTTCCACAAAAATATTAAGCAGCACAACATTGATAATAATAAAAAATGTTACCTGAATACCAAATCAGCATATTAGAATGATTTCTAAGAATCATATTAAAATAAAACAGAATTTTTAAATTGTGATAAATGAGACTTCTTAGCATTTTAAGCATTTTTTACCAACCCCCAACTTTAGACCAGCAGTGTGTGTATATTTACACTCGAATCAAATTCTAGAATGAAATTGCTGCTGTGGTTGAAATGCTATTACTTGCAACCCCAACAGCACTGATTCATTTCATTAAAGCCCTACCTACAGAGGGACAGTCAAGGTTAAAGAAGGACATATTTAGATCTCATCTAATTCTCACTTTCTGCCTCTGCTTCTCTCCGCAGATCCCATACGCCCACTCTGGAGTTCTGAGAACACATGGGATATTAGGAAGCTGAGAGGGATCATATACTCAGAGAGTTCATGAAGGAGTTATTCTCAGAGCTGGGGAGGGAGAGAGCGCTGTTGTGTTCAGCGCAGTGTGAAACAACCACAAATAATTATCATAAATAATGAGTTTCACATTACAGCAGATGAGAAATTAAGGCTAATTATTTCCACGGAGATCTAATAGCTAAAGAAAGCTATCTGTTAGCATCCCCATTCATCTCAATGGTAGCTGCCTGGCTGGTGCATAAAAGAAGGAAATATGTGAGATGTGTAGTATACCGGAAAATTTTAAGCTTCATTAAACAATTAACAGAATGAGAACAGCTATGTATTTGGATAATGCATAATTTCAATGTTCTAGCTTCATATTTATTTCAAAAATAAAAAAATAAATATTTGTAAATGTATAACAATATAGAAAACCTTGCACTTATATATGCATAAAATATGTAAAATAATCTTCATTAAATCAAGTTTTTGTTCATCTTATCTAAGTATATTATACCTAAAAAGCAAGGTGGCTAATATATGAGTATTAAAAAAAAAACCATGGTGGTCGGGCACTACTTTGCAATGCAAAATCCCATGTAAAGGTGTAAACATTTGTGCTTGTGCTATGATGCAGATAATCAGTGCTCAGATTCGGTGTATGCGCAGTAATTATCGTCATGTACCAACATGAGGGTCAAAATGAACTCCAGACGGGTGGCATTCTAAGGCACAAGATTAGTAGCAGAACGCAGAGTTGTGTTCATATTTCCACCCGGCATCCCCCTCCCCTCTCTGACACCCACCACCCCGCCTCCGCCTGCAGCTGCCAGATGAGCCCCAGAAATGAGAGTGCCAACAAGAAACGAGAAAAAAGAGAGTCTGGAACAGGTGATGCAAGCTACTGAATTATCTGAGAAACAACAACTGAAACGCTTCACCAGTTTTCAGTACTGTCTAATGTGTACAAAAATGATCTGGATGGTCAATCAAGAGTAAAAGACAGTTTGTCTGCTTTTCTGATAGTAATAATAATACTAGTTGTTGGTCTGGGATCGTGAAAATTAATTTCTTGACTTTTACATAATGCAATGTGCAGTGTGGTTCTCAACTGGTTTTGCTTTAGGATTTTCAAATTTCTTGATGTAAAGGACTTCCAAAACTATTTAACTATAAAATTATGTAATATAAAAACATAATATATTTATTATATTAATATAAAAATGT
>NW_015549703.1:560089-587892 GCF_001515605.1 Sinocyclocheilus anshuiensis | reverse complement strand
TTAATATATATATATACATACATATATATATATATATATATATACACACACATACATATGTATACATATATATGTATTTATAGATATAAAAGTAAACATATAAATGTATTTATATACAATAATAATAAATAATAAAATTAATACATTATATAAATATGATAAATATCATAATTTGATGTTTGATAATATTACTATTTATTAAGTTGAAATCTGAGATTAACACTTTTATTCTTTATAAATATATTAGTGCTGTCATACGATTAATCGCGATTAATCGCATCCAAAATAAAAGTTTGTTTACATAATATAAGTGTGTATACTGTGTATATTTATTATGCATATAAATACAAACACATGCATGTATATATTTAAAAAAAATGTGTTATGTTAAATATATTTATATATAATATAAAATATAAGAATATAAATATATATCCTCATTTGTAAGTCGCTTTGGATAAAAGTGTCTGCTAAATGACTAAATAAATAAATAAATAAATATGTAAAAAAAAAATAATGATGGTATTATTACTACTATCATTATAAAATTAAGTAATTCTTTCCAAAATGAAATAATTTACATTTATATTCTAATTGTGCAAAACTATTTGCTAATATTACTATTATTATTATTATATAAAGTATTTATTAAGTTGAAATCTGAGATTAACACTTTTATTCTTTATAAATATATTAGTGCTGTCATACGATTAATCGCGATTAATCGCATCCAAAATAAAAGTTTGTTTACATAATATAAGTGTGTATACTGTGTATATTTATTATGCATATAAATACAAACACATGCATGTATATATTTAAAAAAAATGTGTTATGTTAAATATATTTATATATAATATAAAATATAAGAATATAAATATATACACATGTAAATATTTTCAAAATATTTATTGTATGTGTGTGTATTTATATATACATAATATATGTATGTGTACTGTGTGTATTTATTATGTAAACAAAAACGTTATTTTGGATGCGATTAATCGCGATTAATTATTTGACAGCACTAAAATATATGCATACTTGTTTTTGTTTCCTTAATATTAAAATCTAGTGCTCTAGTGCAATTATCTGAGTCTCTAGACAAGAAAATGAAATGGTTATATTATCAAATTTGGTGAATGTAACAAAAAAAAAGTCAAACATATTACCTTGATCTTAAGTCCACACATTAACTCATAAATATTGTTCTTGCAATTGCTGCACAGCTCGTTGCTTTAGATAAAGGCATCCATCACATGACAAATAACCCATCATCTCAAATTTTATAATGCACAAACTCACCCTGCTGGTCAGCGTTTTTGTCAGCGGAGATCCCGTTGCTGTTCTGCCTGTCTGTGCTGTGTTTGTAGGGCCCTGGTGGAACCCTCCACTCTAGAGCCTGCAGTCTGTCCTGCGCCGCGGCGTCATGCAGTATCTCCATCTGCTTGGCCAACAGACGCTCCAGCTGAACCTATAATATGCACAGACAGCAGGGAGTCAGACAGGCGGATGTGTCTCGCATCATACGTACAGTGTGACAGAAATTATTTCCAATATTCACCATTCACAACATACCGCAAGTGTAGTGATACAAAACAAAACTAACCATAAACAAACTCCTACAGTTCAAATATCTGGTAATTTGAAGGCTCCTCAATCACATTTGAATATGAAACGGTGTTTACAATTACTATAAATACTTAGTTATGCTTATATTAATGTTTTCTCTGTACATTTCTCTGATTATTATTAAAACCACACTGTGTGTGGAGCTTGATTGATTCCAATAGCACCCCTCCTACATGTGCAACGGCATCCTACCTAAAAAGAGGCAAACTTTTACCGCTTTTTTTAACACAGGAAGATGCTATTCACAGTTACAAAATGACACGTTTCCACTTCACAACACAAAAGCAGCATAATTAACTGATGTTTCTGAGACAATGCATTCTGTCAATCTATCTATTGAAAAGAGAAAAGACAGCCCAGAATATGTTTTAAATGCTCTTAAATGCAGCTTACGAGACATAATGGAGACAAGTATAAACTTTGTCTTAGATACGAAGGAAAAGACACAAATGAGACAACTGTTGGCAAAAAGTATGGAAAGCAGATGAAAACCATGTAGCAATGTAAGCATCATTGCATGCAAAGTGTGTAAAAAATCAATTCATAATGCAACACAAGTATGCAGTGCATTGTCACTGTTGCCACTAGAGGCGCTATAGCAGATATTAGCATAAACAGTCTTCTTTTACAGTCATTTTTGTCAAGGTCAAGTGCTGTTAGTGCAGGGCAGAATTTTGAAGAGCCAAACATATTTGCATGATTTTATCTTTGAAAAATATTGCATATTTTAAGTTAGTATTAAAATCTTAAATCATTAATTGCACATGTTGACAAATCTAAGCACATTTTTAATTATCTTAAGAAAAAATCTGAGAATCTTGAGACCTAAAAGTTTCCTTTTGTTCTCCATTTCATGTCACTGGTTCTCAAAAGGTAGTTATATTAATTTAATCATGATTAAAAGGCTAATTAAAAAACATTAGCTATTAAAATGTTATACTGAATATATTTTATATTTGTATTATTTTAATTTATATAAATATATTTGTATTTAATTTATATAATTTAAATAAATAATTTATCATATATAATTTTAGATACATTTTTTGGGGGGTTTATTTATTTTATTACAACAGAATTACCAGAGGTTACATATCTGCTTAAGGGCCTCAAATAGTGGCTTGGACAAAGAGGTGACTTGGACTCACAAAAACAACTGAGATATTTAAGATATTGGTCATTTTTTCTGTAGAACAACAACATTCAGCAAAAAGCACTGAGAATGACAGCACTTCCTTACAGAGGTCTTTTTCATCAGTTTCATCAGTTCATCAGCACATCTCTTACACAAATATCCAACCATTAATTGTTTATATATTAGACCAGTTGACCAAAAAGTAGGTCATGGTCAGGAGGACAGGTGAAGCTCTTGCAGCTACTGACCCAAAAACCTGCATGATAGGATACCAGAGCGAGACATGTGGTGGTAGACAGACATGAAGACGGAGTCAGCGAGGCGCCTGAGAGCATTCCTCTCCCACACACAAATAAACACACTGTCATAATGCAGTCAGTCACCTGGATATTCCGCCCAACCGTCTCCTCTCCTTTAGATCTGGCGTGGGCTAGCTGCTCCTTAAGGGTCTCCTGGCGCATGTGAATGGCCTGCAGCGCCTCCTGGAGGTCAAAACAGCCCTCCTGCAGATTGATACACATTCGATTGATATTCCCTTCCAGAGGCAGTCAATTTCAAAATGAAGTTTGCCATTTCTGCAAAAATAATGAGTTTCAGACCGGTTTCCCTCCATCCGCGCCTTGTTTCAGCAGGACAAACAGACAGTCCTGCCCAAATGTATGCTATTGAATGTTGCCTAATTCTGCTCAAATAAACAGAATAATCTTATTGCAGACTTTTTTGAAGAATCAACCCACTGACTCATAGTTTCATTCACATGTTAAGCTGGCAAGCGAGTATTTTAACACCACAAAAATGAAGCAATCACCAAAAACTCCACAAAAACTCCAAACAGGCGACAATTTGCAAAAAAGCCCCACACACTGTGAAGGTGAAAGGCAAGTCTTCAGGCCTTGAAGATGATCATGTTGTGACTGAAACATTTGCCGTTCCCCTATTAAAGCTGTGGGTTTTTTATTTCACACTTGCTTTTCCCACTTGTCTTAATGCAGCTTTATTGTGTGCAGGCCTTTTTTGCAAATTAACACCAAAAAAAAAATATAAAAATCACATTACAAGACGATATATGACAATATACCTCCATACCCGTTTCCATCACCCTGTTTTTATGCACATTTTGAAGTATTGCATCAGAAATGCCAAATTTCGAATAAAAATCCCTTAATTTGCAAAAAAGTTTTTATGCTTGCTTGAGGTGGTTTTGACTTGTGCGAAAAAGGGTTAATGCGAATAATGGGAGATGGAAACGCATTTGTCGAGTAAATTCTTCCATGCGCATCAAAAAAAGTCATGTGGCTTTGCGCTATGCGCTAGGTTAATCAAAACCTGATTAACCAGTGGACCGATCCTGTTCCACAGCATCTGAAATGTTGTTATGGTCATTTTGAAATGCCCAAGCAAAGTCTGTCAACAAAATATTTCTGTATAATTGCCTCCCAGAACTGTTACACGACTGCGTTCCCAAGCAGCAGGCATACACCTTCGAAAGCAATTTATTTTGTTTCGTCTGCTCGCTCTGAGGCGCAAGTAATTTATTATATATGAAAATTATTATATTCAGTGGCTTCTCCTACTTTTCTAAGTGATATATAGTGCCAGTTTACTAGGAAGTGACGATTAGACATGTGTCGGTATTCGGTAATGCGATATATCACGATGATGAATATGCACAATATTGTTATCATGGGCACTTCAAAATACCGAGAATTATAATTATAAAAATAATTATTTATTACAAATTATTCAGAATTTTTAATGTATTTTAAGAATACTTTTCCCATCAACTGGTCACAATGCACAACATGGCTGTATGCTGCGTCAAAGACGCATGCGCACTCTGATGTAAACAAGGCCTGCGTCCCAATGTGCATACTATCCATCCTAAATTCTATGTGATAGTAGTAATTGTCATTACTATTTAGGACAGATAGGGTGGATAGTATGCACATTGGGACACAGGGAAGCACGGATGAGAAGCGCATGGCAGAACGTGTGAGAGACGCTCTGAATGAAAGCACATTCACTCTCTGACAGCAGATGGCGCTGAACATAATGCAGCTGTTACCCCGGAAACCACATAAACAAAACAGCTGCTCTACTTTCTGTTTCTAAAATGTATTTAAATGATTTAAATAGCCATTCAGATTTTTGTATTCGCTATGGTGTTAATCACAGCGTCAAATACTTAAATATTTAGACTTAATAGACTTTTTATTTTCAAACTTTTTTACATTTTAATCTGGACTACAACCACTGATCATTATATATAGATTAGTGACTACAACACGCCCTAGATATTTTTTGAAAGTGTTTTGATTCTTTATTGTTCGGTCACACTTTACATTAGGGCTTCATTATATGACATTCGTTAACAAACTGCCAATGAAAAATTCTTCTAAAAACATTAATTAATCTTAGGTAATTCCAATATTTAATAACACATTGTTAAAATCAAAAGTTGCAACTGTGTTATTTAATGAGCTAACATGAACTAAGAGTTGTATTTTTAACAAAGATTAATAACTTCTGTAGCAAATGTAGGTATTGCTCATTGTGAATGTTAATGCATTACCTAAGGTTAACTGATGACATCTTATTGTAAAGTGATACCTATTGGTCTTTATCATTCTTTTGCACTTTAATCTGTGTAAAATTTTTAAATGTATAAATTTTTTTGTGTATTGCTTTATTGTAGGCCTATTTAAAATTTCAGTTATTTTTGTTATATAAATTATTAAACCTGTTATACTGTATTATGACAACACTTTTTTGCAACTAAATGTCAATACCGCGATAATACCGTATACCGTGATAAAAGAATGAGCAATTAATCGCAACATGAAAATTTGATACCGGCATATCCCTAGTGACGATTTAGTTTTCTTTGACTCGCCGGATGGAAACGGTGTTTTATGTGATATTTCAATTTTGCGCACAAGTTAAATTCGCAATTTTGGATGGAAACCCGGCCCATGACAGCAATGGGCATAGAACTGAAAACCTAAGAGATAGCAATATGAATCAACTTTTTACTGAAGGGTCCATGGGGTAGCAGGACAAACAGACAGTCCTGCCCAAATGTATGCTATTGAATGTTGCCTAATTCTGCTCAAATAAACAGAATAATCTTATTGCAGACTTTTTTGAAGAATCAACCCACTGACTCATAGTTTCATTCACATGTTAAGCTGGCAAGCGAGTATTTTAACACCACAAAAATGAAGCAATCACCAAAAACTCCACAAAAACTCCAAACAGGCGACAATTTGCAAAAAAGCCCCACACACTGTGAAGGTGAAAGGCAAGTCTTCAGGCCTTGAAGATGATCATGTTGTGACTGAAACATTTGCCGTTCCCCTATTAAAGCTGTGGGTTTTTTATTTCACACTTGCTTTTCCCACTTGTCTTAATGCAGCTTTATTGTGTGCAGGCCTTTTTTGCAAATTAACACCAAAAAAAAAATATAAAAATCACATTACAAGACGATATATGACAATATACCTCCATACCCGTTTCCATCACCCTGTTTTTATGCACATTTTGAAGTATTGCATCAGAAATGCCAAATTTCGAATAAAAATCCCTTAATTTGCAAAAAAGTTTTTATGCTTGCTTGAGGTGGTTTTGACTTGTGCGAAAAAGGGTTAATGCGAATAATGGGAGATGGAAACGCATTTGTCGAGTAAATTCTTCCATGCGCATCAAAAAAAGTCATGTGGCTTTGCGCTATGCGCTAGGTTAATCAAAACCTGATTAACCAGTGGACCGATCCTGTTCCACAGCATCTGAAATGTTGTTATGGTCATTTTGAAATGCCCAAGCAAAGTCTGTCAACAAAATATTTCTGTATAATTGCCTCCCAGAACTGTTACACGACTGCGTTCCCAAGCAGCAGGCATACACCTTCGAAAGCAATTTATTTTGTTTCGTCTGCTCGCTCTGAGGCGCAAGTAATTTATTATATATGAAAATTATTATATTCAGTGGCTTCTCCTACTTTTCTAAGTGATATATAGTGCCAGTTTACTAGGAAGTGACGATTAGACATGTGTCGGTATTCGGTAATGCGATATATCACGATGATGAATATGCACAATATTGTTATCATGGGCACTTCAAAATACCGAGAATTATAATTATAAAAATAATTATTTATTACAAATTATTCAGAATTTTTAATGTATTTTAAGAATACTTTTCCCATCAACTGGTCACAATGCACAACATGGCTGTATGCTGCGTCAAAGACGCATGCGCACTCTGATGTAAACAAGGCCTGCGTCCCAATGTGCATACTATCCATCCTAAATTCTATGTGATAGTAGTAATTGTCATTACTATTTAGGACAGATAGGGTGGATAGTATGCACATTGGGACACAGGGAAGCACGGATGAGAAGCGCATGGCAGAACGTGTGAGAGACGCTCTGAATGAAAGCACATTCACTCTCTGACAGCAGATGGCGCTGAACATAATGCAGCTGTTACCCCGGAAACCACATAAACAAAACAGCTGCTCTACTTTCTGTTTCTAAAATGTATTTAAATGATTTAAATAGCCATTCAGATTTTTGTATTCGCTATGGTGTTAATCACAGCGTCAAATACTTAAATATTTAGACTTAATAGACTTTTTATTTTCAAACTTTTTTACATTTTAATCTGGACTACAACCACTGATCATTATATATAGATTAGTGACTACAACACGCCCTAGATATTTTTTGAAAGTGTTTTGATTCTTTATTGTTCGGTCACACTTTACATTAGGGCTTCATTATATGACATTCGTTAACAAACTGCCAATGAAAAATTCTTCTAAAAACATTAATTAATCTTAGGTAATTCCAATATTTAATAACACATTGTTAAAATCAAAAGTTGCAACTGTGTTATTTAATGAGCTAACATGAACTAAGAGTTGTATTTTTAACAAAGATTAATAACTTCTGTAGCAAATGTAGGTATTGCTCATTGTGAATGTTAATGCATTACCTAAGGTTAACTGATGACATCTTATTGTAAAGTGATACCTATTGGTCTTTATCATTCTTTTGCACTTTAATCTGTGTAAAATTTTTAAATGTATAAATTTTTTTGTGTATTGCTTTATTGTAGGCCTATTTAAAATTTCAGTTATTTTTGTTATATAAATTATTAAACCTGTTATACTGTATTATGACAACACTTTTTTGCAACTAAATGTCAATACCGCGATAATACCGTATACCGTGATAAAAGAATGAGCAATTAATCGCAACATGAAAATTTGATACCGGCATATCCCTAGTGACGATTTAGTTTTCTTTGACTCGCCGGATGGAAACGGTGTTTTATGTGATATTTCAATTTTGCGCACAAGTTAAATTCGCAATTTTGGATGGAAACCCGGCCCATGACAGCAATGGGCATAGAACTGAAAACCTAAGAGATAGCAATATGAATCAACTTTTTACTGAAGGGTCCATGGGGTTAGTGTGACATTTGAAGAAGACTTTTAGCAATTCCAGGGCAAGTTGTTAATCTCAACCACTTCACAGAGCGAAGCCGCTAATTTTTCACTAACTAAAGCTTCATTCCTCTTGAGCGAAAAGGTCAGATACTTAATAAAATGTCATCCCACTTAAGAATCCCCTCAGGATGAGTTTCAACCTGACTGGGCGGATGAACAAATGGAACATTTTGTCCGCCGTACCGCTACGTCTAAATTACTACACGAAGGATGAGCTTGAAAACTTCAAATGTTTGCATGGGTTGCCATGGGTGCAAACTACCACAGACATTCCAGTCTTTTCACTGCTAGTTGGGTGTCTGAGGCAGAGGTAACTGCTAATAACAGCTCTGACGCAAATTTGCCAACACTCACGCAGTAACAAAATCGAGCCACTCCTGTGAGTTATGGCTTTTCTCTTTCTTGACACGGAGGCTGGTCTTCAAGAGCGCACAGACAAAGGTGTGCGCGTACGCCTGCATGTATACGCATGTGTCTTCAGACTCGGCCCTTTTTCACTTTGTGGTATCTGCGCAAATGCATGGGCGTGGGTGATTCCGAGTGCGCCCACGTAATGATGTCACTTCTAACTCAAGAATAAGGGTGGGCGCGCAACTGATCTCATTTGGACCTTGTCTGGGTGCATGTGGGCGGGTGGCTTATTCTCACTGGTGTGGATGGGAGTGTAATGTGGGCAGAGTCGAGGCCAGACAGGGACAGCGAGAGGGGGAGGGGAAGTTTATGCTTTTTTCTGCAGTTCAGACACACATGCTATTAACTGTCACGCGCTTTGAAATGGTTAAACATGGAAAATCCATTCTAGAGTGAGTTGGGTACAAGTTAACTGCATCAAAAATGCAAAAACAATGTAATAAGCATGAAACAGCAAGACACTAACTTGACTAGAATTTTCAGTGGTATAGACAAAAGTTCAGCTTGCTTTGTGCACAAACAAGTTATTTTTGCAAAAAAAAGTGGTGGGGTAGCTTGGCCAATTGGTAAATTGCTAAAAGAATGTGACAAAATATACCCTCTCTTTTAAATGTATGATGAATGAGTAAATCATTCACCAATTCAAGTAGCTTGAAAAAAAACGGTATGTTGGTAAAAATGTGACAAAATATACCATCTCTTTCTTAAGCATAGCAGGAAAGTCAGATTCAGTTTAGTGAATCAGTTAAAAAAAAACTAATTAAATGATTTGAGTGGTTTGACCAAACAGTATGTGACAAGATATAACCTTTCTCTCTTAACAAAGCAGAAGTCAGATTCAGTTTAGTGAATCAATTTGTTCATTAAAAAAATTATTCACAGATTCAAGTAGTTTGACCAAATGGTATGCTGCTAAAAAATGTGACAAAATATACTTTTTCTTTCTTAAACGTTGCAGGAAATTCAGATTACGTTCCATGAATCAGTTTGTTCAGTTATGTTTGTGGGTGGAATGGATGTGTGACCAATCTGTGGCTCTATAAAGAAAATAAAGTGATTTCTACCTCACTAAATTCCAATAATTTGTTTCTTAAATTATAATATGGTTAACATGAATGTGCCATTTAGAATTATGGCAACTTTAATCAGCATGACATGAGGCATCACGTTTATACCCAAACAGAATTTACATGAAAAAAAAAAAAAAAAAAAAATGTAGCTAGAACCTGCTTAAATGATCTGGATTTGCTGAATAGAAAGTGCTGTTTGGGTGCCTGTCACTGCTTGTTGAACTTGCAGATGTCTTTTTTTAATGGGTGAGTAATTCACTCCATTATTGTATGTTGCTTCACATAAAATGTCTATTGCAAAAGACTGTTGATAAATATGCTTATAGTACATTCAACATTCTCGTGCCGTACACTAAATATGGCTGCCAAAAGAAAGTTAACATCCTTTATACATTTTTTTCATAGCGCAATATTTTCTTAAATATTGCCTTTCATTGCTTGTTTTAACTACAAATTAGGGTGTTTTCTATATTTTCTTTTGTTGTATTTAGTGCAAACATATTTAAGTTAGTTTAATGCTGTAACCCAAACTGAGATCTTCATTGATTTTGTGTTAGATAAATTTGGCTTTGATTACAAAAACCGAGCTTTTTATTAGCTTGTTGCGTCATTGACTAGAGTATCTACACTACCTTTGTGGTCAGTTTTTTTTTTTTTCTACTTTCTATGCATCAAAGAATCTGGAAAAAATGTATCACAGTTTCCACAAAATTATTAAGAATCACAACAGTTGAAAAAGACTTTCAAAAACATTAAAAAAAAAAAATCTTACTGACCCCAAACTTATGAACGGTGGTGTACAAGCTACAGTTTTAAAGTAGCTTCTCTGGTGCTAGTGTTTATTCACATGACTAGTGTGGGAACATGACGTAAAAGTGAGGTAAAATATGATTATTAACTGAGTAACAATGCAAATTAGGGGAAAAAGGAAGGCACTTGGTAATTTGCAGCTGTCTGATAATGATAAAGGACTCATTTCTCCTTAGATGTAGAGTGGGTAGAAACCACTGATTTTCCGAAGTGGTCACATGTCTGTGCCCGTACGCGGAGTGAAACCAGGGCAGAGGTTAAGCGGGCAAACACCTGCTCTTCTTCAGACACCAGCCCAGCCCACAAGCATTGATGTGGGATGTCAGAAGTTTCCAGTAGATCTAACAACTGGACAGTGATCAAATGTGTCACTAGAGAGCCATGAAAGGACAGCTGCCATTGAGCACAAAGGCCTCTTCAGCAAACCACATCAATAAGATCACTATGTGTGCAGCTAAGCATAGGGCAGACTGATCATGGATATGTAGGTTATGGAAAAATAATGACCGTGGGCCGGATAAATATGGATTTAAGGTGTGATCGAGGGAGTGGGCTTGCGAACATTGATCCTTTGTAACTTCTCCAGGCTGAACTTTGACCTTTCCCCTACACCATGACATGCAATCCTGATGGAGCTACCCCGCATGCTCCAGCAAAGCCCTCCCACACAGTTCAGTATGCTGACAGGCAGCTATGCAAACAAAAAGCCACTGGACCCACCCAGTGTCAATCCAGCCTCCTACGTTTCCTCGCATATCGGTGTTAGAGCCGTAGCGCACATTAATAACAAAATGACTTGAGAAATCGTGTTGAAAGCTACAGACAGATTATTTGGAGCTCAGGTTGGAGAAATCACAAAGTAATTTTACTCACCTCAGTTTTAATTCTCTTGGGTGACGGGTAAGATTTTTTTTTTTTTTTAAAGAAAATAATACTTTTCCAGCAAGGATGCTTTAAATAGACAAAAAGTTAATATATTTATAATGCTAAAGTTTTCTATTGCAAATAAATGCTGTTCTTTTGAACTTTCCATTCATCAAAGAATCCTGAAAAAAAAAGTATCTTGGTTTCCACCAAAATATTAAGCAGCACAGCTGTTTTCAACATTTATTATATTAAGAGAAACAAATCAGCATATTAAAATGATTTCAGAAGAATCACTGAAGACTGGAGTAATGGCTGCTGAAAATTCAGCTTTGATATCACAGAAACAAATTACATTTTAAAATGCATTAAAATAGAAAACAGTTCTTTTAAATTGAAATAATATTTCACACTAATACTGTTTTGCTATATTTTTGATTCAAATAAATTCAGCCTTGGTGAGCATAAGATACTTTTTTTTTTTAATCTTACTTATGACACCAAACTTTTGAATATGTAAGGGTAGGCAATTAGATTTTGTTTGTCTGTCTCTAGGAGAAAATAGTCTACCATCGTGGACATGTTATTACAATTACTTTCCCCAAAATGCTGATATTTTTATTTTTAAAAAGAATACCTTAAAACAAGGGTTTTCAAACCCCCCCCCAATCATTAATTATGCTTATTAAAATAGTTGGAAATGTTTTATTATCTTCTGCATGGACCCCCTTCAATAGTTTCATAGACCCCTGCTTGAAAACCCTGGCCTTAAAATACTAATATTTGCTTTAGTAATACTAGCTTTTCACCTGCAACCTATAATTTAGGAGTGCCCTTGGCAAATTTCATTATGACGTAAGAAGCATTGTAAGAAAACTTGGCCTAGATAACTTTCGCAATACCCAGTCCACGACTGTGATGCAATCTTTCAAGTTTTGAATGAGTGACTGCAATTATGTAACGCCAAAAGGAATTTTCCATCCACTGACACGCAAGCCTGGCAATCCAGGAAACACCTGCACGGTCTCTTTGGATGGCAGGTTTTGAGTGTCTGATAAGGCCTGTGTGCCTTTAGATGCAAAGGAGTGGGAGTGTTCTCATCTCTCCGTAGACCTCAGTGCAGCACTTCATACCTCAACACAAATGGCACGCACAAAGCCGACTTTGATATCTCGGCTCGGCTCTAAGCAGACCACCAGAGAGCAGATCCTGAGCTGCTCACAATGCATTAGCATGAGCTATCTCTTTCTTGGCTTAAAGGCTAAACATCATGAATGATTACTCTAGTTACTTACGGGGTGTAAACAGTGATGCATGCAGAGAATTTAAATCCATTAAAACAAACAACTCCTCTACATTGTGCGTTCTTCATACTAACGAGGTGGAATCTGCAGGATATTTTGTGTTTATCAGGAATTTATGCGCTGATTTAGGCAGGAAATCTTTGTAATTTTATGATTTAAACAATGGTAAAATGTTTTAAACCGAGATACTGACACTCATATTGAAGGCCTGCATCTGTGGAAATGGTCTGACAAGCGGACAATCCTGCCCCAAACTTATGCTGTTGGTTACCCGAGCTACTCAAACAGTGCAATGTTTCTACAATGTTACAAAGACACAGTGTTAACACTTTTTAGGGAAATTTGTCTGTGCATAATGAACTAGGATATGAGAAATTATTTTAAAACTGAAAAATTGAATGTTTCAGTTTTAACCAAAGGTCCAAAAATAGTCAACCATGGTGTTTCATGTTTGGGAAATGACCTCAAAGTTCTTACTTGCTGGTTCTGTAGGTGTATTTGTAGGTGACCTCTCGGGAGACCTGACGGGCCAGTCCGAAAAGCTCATCTCTGCGAGTCAGCAATGCCACCTCCTTCATACATAGCTGTGCTGCAGCCTCATTCACCGTCAGCTTTGTAAAAACAAAGGAGATTTTTATTATTACTTTGATAATAAATAATACATATTGTTATGTGCAAAGAATTAAACCAGTCCCACAAGCAAGCAACACCTCTGCATTATATTTCTGGTGCAGCCAATTAACCGATGAAGTACTTTTTGAATCATTTCTTACTGGAAGTACAGCTACCCTGTTGAAAAAACAAGCAAATGCTGGTTAGGTATGTTTTGAAGCATGGCAGCTGGTTTGAGCTGGTTTAAGCTGGTCCTGAGCTGGTTTAAGCTGGTCCTAAGCAACTAGCTCCAGCTCAGGACCAGCTCATGACCAGCTCATAACCAGCTTATAACCAGCTCAGGACCAGCTTAAACCAGATCATGAGTCAACTAAGGACCAGCTTAAACCAGCTGCCATGTTTCAAAACATACCTAACCAGCATTTGCTTGTTTTTTCAACAAGGGTACGCTTGGAAGTGCATGATACATTTAAACCCCAACAGCACCCAAAGATGCAAAAGCCCCGTAAAACGCACCTCGTGCAGAGTCAGATGCTTCCCATCCTTTCTTTTTGAGTCAAATCTCCCATATATGGCGCTATACTTGCGGATTTCCTCTTCCCTGTGCGGATCCTCGTCGCTCATGTCGAAGATGTGGCTGATCATCTTGGCAAGCTTCTTATTTCCCTTCAACAGTTCTTTAACCTCTCCGGGGTCACTCTTGGGCAAAGTCTGAGCGATTCTTTCTACGCACTCTGCCACGGACTGAATAGCAGCCGCGTCTAGTGCCTCCAGGCCGTCCCGAGGGGAAGACGGAGAGCCCAGTTCTGCCGGGGACAGGCTGTGCTCGCTCTCCGTGCCGTGCCCGGCCCAAAAACGTGGCTCGCTGCCACTCTGAAGGGGCGAAACAGTGGCAGAAGAGTTCCCGTTGCCCGATTCTCCTTTTCCAGGATCCACGCAAGCAGCTGCCAAACACTTGGGCACTTTGACTTGGGTGTCTCCACGGGCGCCATTCCCAGGCAACAATGTGGGCGACCCTTCGGGCAGCTTGTAGACGGGAATGCTGCAGACGGGAAGGGACGTGAGGGGCTGATTGAACAGGGCAGGGTTTGTGACCCAATCGCGCAGAGCTTTCTGTAGGCGTCTGACATGCAGTGGCTTGCTGGCCATGCCTACGAGCGCCATGATCTCGAGAAACTCGTCCTCGCCGGCCTCGCAGAGCTGCTGAACGTCGTCGCCGCCCTGCTGGATGAAGGCGTCATAGTAGCACAGCAGGTTGGCCCTCTGAAGGATGCGGTAGAGCTGCAACTCCCCAAGGGTTCTGGGTAAAGTCGCTGCCATACCTGAACAAAGGAAGGAACTAAATAAGCAATTACAGGAAACAAAGCAAAAGTGCTTGAAGCAGAGGACACTGGTTGCCACAGCAGGGGGAGGAAGAGAAATGTGTGGCTGGATCCAAGAGTGGCGACTATAAGAGAGCGCCTGTCAGGCTCCTGGGCTGCTGGGAGAGTCACATACCACACTCCACCTCTGCAACACGCGTAGGTGGGCTCTCTCAGCACAGGCCTCATTTGTTTCTGCCGGGATCTGGCTTCTACAGCTGCCACTGTCAGGATCTGGATCCACAGCAGCACAGATAAAAGCGAGATTGGCTGCAGGGGAGGGAGGTGGGGTAATGAAGCCGTGTGGGAGTGGGACGGTAGGTGTGTGTGCTAAGAAGATAGTGCTCTGCATTTTATTAATTCACCCACTTCTTCCTTAGAAGGATCCAGGGATTATGAATGCACGACAAACGTACACGCGCACACACACTTAATGCTCTCTGCAAACTTTGTCAGTGACTGTAATGCATACCAATGTGGTAACCGAGCTCATTTGCTTATTTTAGATGTGTTTTAGAAATGATATGCAAAACATGACAGTCAGAAATATCTGAGATTTGGTGGGGAAATGTTTATATTTTGAATCTGCATTTGCAAATCGCCACTCATTTGTGGATCGTTGCATATTTATAGTGATGATTTACAAATGCATAGACAATGCACATGAATAATCATTCAATCATTCAAAGCACAATTGTGTACTTATGAATGAGGTTTTCCATATTTGAATGATATTATGTGAATGTCAATTAGATTACGGATTTGTCATAGTTTGTGAATTTGTCTATTCTTTTGTCACAGTAAAAATGAAAAGATCAAGGCAGAAATGAAAGGTTCCTCAGATAGGCCTGGGCGATAAAACGGTATCGGTATTTATCGACGGTACACCTTCTTCGATAATGATAGAAAAAATGTTCGATATAGCGCACGATATAGGCACGTGCTATGAGTGACGCAGACAGCACACACAAACACAAACATGCTGAAATGAGTGCTGTGCCTGCCTGTGATGAGGAGATTGTGAATAAAGAATGAATATTAGTCGAATTTAAAATAAACATTTGCATTTGAATGTTAGGTGTGCATCAGGGAGCGTCATCAGTGGCGCGCGAGATGCGGTGATGATGATGTAAGGGACGTTGTAGTTTAATGTTTTGTTAGTCTAGCCCACGAGACGCGCCACTGCTGGGTTATTCATTCAAAATATTAGGGAAATATAGAAGCTCAATGCGGAGAAGATCTTGAATGGGTTAAAACCGAAACCAAGCCATTCACACAGAACGCATAATCCGCGCATTTTTAGACGGACAAATATGACTGCTGCACTCGCGCGAGTCACACAGAAGAGTATAGAAAGCCATGCAAAGTTAAAACAGTTTAAACTTTTAGAAAACATGTCACTAATTTGTGGATGTTTATTCCTTTTCAATGCGTCTCTCTAATTTAAAAATACAGTGGTTAAATAAAAAAATTCTATTGCTCTCTGTTTTAAAAAAGGTTATAAAAAATGTCAATAATTATCGATACCGAATGATATGAAACATTATATCGTTGATAAATTTTTTAGCTATATCGCCCAGCCCTATCCTTAGATCTGTGGCAGAACACTGTGGAGAACCTCAAGGAACCTGTGAAACCTACAAAAGGATCTAATAAGTTCCTACAAGAACTCCAAAGACTGTCAATGGTTCCTTCCCCCATCACAAGGGAAAGGCATTGAGAGACACTTAAATTATATATTGAACTTCATTGAGTACACATCATGATAATTGAGGCACGTTCAAAATGATGCCTAGAGGTTCTCCAGAGGGTTCCTCCAGCGTGACAGTCTGAAGATCTCCAAACAAGCCTTTTAATTTTTAAAGTGGTGAATCATATTTTGTGAATAAGAATTAGGTTACTCATTTGTGAATCATATTTTGTGAATATATTCTTTCTGAGACTATTCTGACCCCTAGAGATAGATCAAGAAACTTATATTGTTTCAACGTCATCAGAAAACAGCATTTTACATTAAATACAAACTACCTGTTTTTTTTTTTTTTTAGAAATGAATCTGCTTATAAAATATTTTCCTGTTACCCTAAATTTCCAAACAAACTTGCACTGACATACACATCTGCATTTGCACTTTTCTCTGCCTGCAATGAAGTATAAAGACAGAAACTGCTTTCGGAGACACTACAACAACAAACCTATAACAGCAAAAAAGAAAAAGAAAACGCACAAAAGTTGCAGAACTTTTATGGCATTTCTATACTACACTCACATACTTTAGGATTAAATAAATAAAGTAAACAATTTAAAAATAAGAAAGTTAAAAATATATAAAGTATTAAAAAAGTAAAGTAAAATAGCCAGTTTTAAAAATGAAGAACAATTCCAATGTGAATGCTAGACCTCAATTATTGTTCTTTCAGTGGCAGTAAAAGATGACAGACGCTGCTAAATCATCATGACTGTTAGTGTACTAGAGGTGAGTAAGAACAGTAACACAGCGAGGCTGATAGTGAGTACTGATGAGCGAGTGTATGGAGTCTAATGAGGACACCCCACTGCACAGCAGAGTGATCCGCCACTCTAATGGATGACTGAGGCCTAGACCCAAGTGAAGGGTGCCTTGTTGAAACCAATTCAGTATCAGCATGGATGGCACTTAGGCAGCAATTTATCCAAAGCTCTCTCTCCCCGCAGCATGCTGGCTTCCTAATGCTGGAGATCTAAGGCCAGGGCTTCACGCAACACGCTGAGAGCACTCACAGCACGTACTCGTGTTGCCCAACAGCAGCTTCTTATCAATCTAAATGAATAATGGATTCACATCTAGACCTGTCCTAAATAGTGCGATGAATCTATCGAAAAGGAGCTTCTCTTGAAAGGCAACCTATCAGTCCTGTGCATCAGACTAAATGTTTGTGGAACAGCTGCTCTCCATATAAAAGCTACAAGGGCTGTTTTTGTGAAAGGAACATAAGGCACTACAAGAGGAACACAATCGATTCACTTCTTAAGTGGATGACTACACAAGAAAAGGAATCATTTGTGTGTACATAAGAAGTGGGGTATCTCTTAAAGGAATAGTTCATGCAAAAAACTAACTTCTGTCATCATTTACTCACCCTCATGTTGTTTCAAACCTGCATGACTTACTTTCTACCGTGGAACACCAAAAGAGATGTTTAGAAGAATGTTCATGCTGCTTTTGTCCACACTATAAAACTGAATGGTGAGAAATGTCTGTCAACTTGAATGTTGGTCAGTTCTGCTATTACATGAGTTCAGATGACTCGGAATAGTATATTGGTCAGCCTCTGGTCACCATTCACTTTCACTTTATAGAAAACAGCAGCAATATTCTCATACCCTGTACACTTCTCCTTTTATGCTCCATAGAAGAAAGAAAATCGAATGAAATGAGGATGAACATTTCCATTTTTGAGTCAACTATTCTTTTAACAAAAATTGGTATGTGATTAATTACAAATATTACAAGATGTAAAATAACTTGCCACAATCATAGATATAAATGTCTTCAACATCACCTTTCAACTGCTTCTTTATGAGGACCACCAACTCAAGTTCAACTTTGATAATCTTTCTCAAAGCACTTCAAAAGATGGGTGCAAACACACTCATTTAGGTGGCAGTGGCTTTAACCCAAATAATGTACGATTCGTCATAGGGTCTTTCGAAAATAACAGGGGAAAATATCGGTGAGGAAAGCAGAGAAGGAGAATAGGCATGATAAAAGTTCACCACTTTGCATGTAATATTAGTAACATCTGAATCGGTATTTTGGGGGCCCAGTGTGTACAATGAAGTGGTAAACAATGAGTCATAAATTCACAGGACACAAGCAAAATTTCAAAACAGAAATTCCCATTACCTCATTCCAATTTATTATTCAAATGATAAACCAAATATGAGGCATCACTAACTATTACTAATGTTTATGGGAACAATAATAAACCATCTCTGGCAGAACAGCAATATATTATTATTAGGAGCCAAGCATCAAAGGTAGTTTTATTATAGACACTTATCAGATTGTTATTATTCTGTCATTGCAGACTATGGCAGGACTGCTAGAAGGAAATTTGTTCAATTTGGGCTGTAGAAATAAAGTAAACAGTTTGGAGCCATCTACTAATCATGAAATATGAATATGATATCATTGCTTATAACTATAAATAACATGGTTTAAAATAATTTAAAGTCTTTAGGATTGAGAGATACGATATTTGTCTATCTCAGCTGTACATTATGCATCGGTTATTTTAATATTACACATAAAATGCTTTATTTGACTAACAATTCAGCATAACAAGGTGAAATTTGATATGTGCCATCTGCACAATCCTCTTAAACGTACAAATATTTTTCAAGAAAAAAAAAAGTTTTTGTCTTAATGTTTGTTTTGCCATGATCAGCCACATTGTTTGCCCACCATTTTAAAACTTCATGGAAATTGTACTTTTCCCACACCGTTCATCAAATTTTCACCCAAAAATGGCAGATCATCTTTAGACCATTTTTTTTTTACCAAACCAGTTGTCACAACAATCACAACAAATTTTGGACAGTGCCAATTATTGCTCAAAAATAAGCAATTAGATTAGCTACAAGACAATATTTTTTTCTTCACCGGGAATGCTATATTCAATATTATTTTACAATACTGTAATATATAATAATAATTACAATAGTCTATATAAAAATTGGAGAACTTGAAACAATTAGATTAAATTTTATCATTATTATCATACATTACTTTTTTATCTACATATAAACAAATCAATAGCTATAAATATAGATTATTGAATATTTCAAATAACATTTCATATAATACCCTATAGCTAGCTCTTGAAATTCCTTGGGAAAAAATATCAGCGTATGAAATCCACACATACTAAAGGCATTGCACAGTGGAAAGCATTGGGAAAACTGACTGAAAGTGAAGAAACGCTAAGGATGCTGTACACACACAGCTGCCGACGACCAGACGCCCACGGGGGCGCATTCTCACACGGTACCGAGAGCTGTCCGGTCTGCACCGCGCGCACATGGATCACAAAAACACGCAGGAAAGTTGCACACAATACAAGAATTCAGCGCTCCACTGCATTTGCAAGCGAGACTGCACGAAAGTACTGGAAAAAACGTACCTTTTGGTTTTCTTTGTCTTTTTCCAACAAAACTCTTCCAAAAGCGGCGTCTGGTTTTATGATTATTAAATTCTGAAATATGACGCTCCGTTGAGTTACGCGACGCTTCACTGTCCAATGTCCAGTGAGGTGACGCGCGTTCGGCGGGTAAGCAACGCGTCCTTCGGCTCTGTTATTGAATTAACTCGCACACACTCTAGTTTGAACTACGGAGGGACTCTCAAACTAGTTGGTTTCCGCGCTCTCCCCTACTGCCAGAATTGGGATATTCCGCGCTTGCTACATTGCTCTCTCACTCCCACGCGCCTGCGTGACGCAGATCCTGGCGTGGGCGGTAGCGGCGCGTGGGAGGCTGCTGCATGGAATACCAAACCTCATATCAGCCGCATGCACCGCCTCATATATATATACATGGACATTTATCATGTTTGTTGACCTTACTGAAAATACGCCAGCATACAGCATAACGGTTCGGTGGCCGCCTGTACGCCAACGCCGGTGCTATTCTTGCCCCCCTCCTCCTCCTCCAGTGCAAATTCACCTGCTGCCTACAGCCTGTCACACACCGAGTCCTTGTGCATTCCAGTGGGCATCGTTTCACATCTTATTAGTTCTACCTGCTCCATTTATAGAGTTCTGCGCTGATGGCCAATAACAAGATCTGCAGGCAATCTCATAAACAACATAATTACTTTTTTTACTTTTAAAAACGCACTTTCTGAACATGAGTTAATTAGCTAGTGAAAGTTTCGGCAATGCTGGATCTTCGGTTTGTAATTAAAGCGAATACAAAAGAAGAAAAACTTGTACCAAAAAACAAAACAAAAGTATCTGCATTTCCTGAAGGAAATACCACAAAGAAGCACAATAGTGTTCAAGTGGCAAGTTTAGGTTTGATGTCACAAAAATTATATTTCATATAAATATCTATATATTCTATAAGCTATATATATATATATATATATATATATATACAGAGAGAGAGAATATATATAAATATATATATAATATCTATTTATTCTATTTATTACTATATATAGATATATAGATATGACAAAACGTGCATATTTACAATACAAATGCATTCTAACAATACAGATTTTCACATTCTGATCTATGTATGCAGATTTTGCTTAAGAGTGTATGACCTTTAACAAAAAAAGGCATTTGCATGACACATCAGGGTATTTATCATAATCAGAGCAAATGTAAACACAGTCAGTGAGGTTAAATCAAGGTGGTCTAATATGGCAGCGATGTCTGATTCATGAATGAATCATTCTTTTGAGTCTGATCTGTATTATTTTTAAACATTTTTGTAATCAATCGGACTAAATCAGTAAAAGCAGTTCTCAAGCATATTTGGTTGTAAAATATTGTCAAAATAGAGGGTTTCTCTATGCAGGAAGGGAATATCAATTAACTCGATATGCAAATAGAAAGAATAAGAAGATCAATCACAGTTCAGTATGCAAATATTACAATGACGCTGCAGCACATTCTATTAGTCAAAAGGAGATTTTCAAACTGTAATAACATTTTTGGATAAAACACCTAAGGCTAAAATTATCTAGCAGTTTATGCTATATTAATTGCTTGCTTTTTAACACTTAGGGTGGGGGATGAGAGCAAACCCAAAGCAGAATGTTGAAGCATTATCAATACAGTCATTCTTACTTTTGAACATGCACAGATGTTTGTGCTTTCTTTGAGTGTGGTCCTCGAGTAGTGAATACCCGCCGGGAACTATACCCTTCTAAGGGGGTTGTGACTGAGAGACTTTCATTGTTACAGTGACTCAACCAAAACAAACCTCTCCCCTCAGCACATCTCTCTCACTGCTCCTCAGCGTCAGATGCGGAGATTCATTGAGAGATGTGCTCACAGACATGTTTTGGGGGTCTGCAGCAGGAAGAGGAGTGAAAAGGGAGATGCTGGGAGGGGCTGTGGTCCTGTATGCAGCCACTACTCACTCCTCTTTCAGGATATTTACACTCCCACACACAGTGATTCAGCTGGCTCTAATCCTCTCCTCACACACACACATAGACACACACACACAGACACACACACACACACACACACAGACACACACATTCACATACTGCCGCTGGATTAGGCTGCATAAGACGCCCATGGCCAAAAGACTACGGCAAAGATTCTCCTTCTCCATGTAAAAAAGCGTGTGCTTTAGATAAACTGAGGGAGTAAGTTGGCTGACAAACAATTTGAGAATTTTGAGTATTTCGTATCTGGTTGTATGTGGGCAGCTGACATGACATGCAATTCTCCTGTCCTCAAAACACAAGGTCGGTCATTTCTCTTATATGTTCATTACAGCAAAGGACACTAATTATGTCCAAAAACATCAAAGTATCAATTCAAAAGATGTTTTAATTTCTGATAATTCATGCTCATAATCAAAGGTGAAATATCATAAGATATCAAGTACATTTTTTGTCACCATAGAGTCCTTTGGAATGACTCACATCTCTTGAAAATGTTGTTAATCAGGACCCCAACAGGAAGTACATATTACTCAGAATAGCATACCACTCTTATTTTTGGCATATAAAGATGGCAGAAATAGTAAGAGTAGGCTATTTTGAAATCAGCCAGTTTAGGTTAAGATGAGTCAAAGCTTTACTTCTAATAAGTGCCTCAAAGGAAAATCAATGACAGTTTGATTAGTTCTTCTTAAGTGGCTGTTGCAACAGTTTGGTACCTTATAAGCACAACACTTTTTCCAAGCAGACTAATAAAAAAATTAACTCAGTGACCTTGGTTCCGGAAGTATTTCTCCCACAGGGATTTTTAAAAAGTCTTAATTAAATAGTTATAAGTCATGAACCAAACCAATCACCTACATGGGGATTCACAACATTACAAAAATGTATCTGAAAATTACAAAAATAGAAAAGACTGTACTTAACGGCTTTAATGAAGGAAAGAACTACAATCTGCAAGTGAAAATCAAATTAAAGAGAAATAAAAAAAAAAATGTAAATAAAAAATACTGACTTGCATTATTCACAGTGCTTCATGGACCTAGGCGAGTTCTTTTGCTGCAATTTTCTCCCTCTGATTCACTGCTTGGTGGATTTTTGAAACCATGGTTATGTAGTTTTTCATGAGGAATTCTACTGTTATATATGACTATTAAAAAAAAAAAAAGTTGAAATAATGTGGGCTAATTCCCCTATAGAGAAAATGAATGGGATTTTTACTTCCGGAACCCAACTGTTGCTCTGTTTTTGAAAATTGCAGCCATGTCAGCCAATCAGATACGAGCTTACTAGATCAAGAAAGTGCATTCCAGTTTTGTGTGCAATATGCATCAGACGGTTAGTGAACGGACAGTGGGTGGTCCATGGATGTGCTGTCTGAGGCAGACACTATAGGAAGAAGGAGAGTTTTACCTTCTACTATTAAGTGTATAACATTTCCGTGACACTACTTCCATATTAATTTCTTCAGTGCTGCGGTGTGAGAGAAAGAGAGATTTAATAAGCATTAATGAGCATATAATGCTGTAAGTGAAAGGTTTAATTATTTGTGTGAAAGCAGCATACAGTATGTGAGTCAAACTGTAAACAATGTGCTATAATAGAGTAATTCCTTGAAATGTGTTTTAAACTGCATTTTTCACATTTTATTATTTAATTTATGTGCATGCATGTCGTTAGAAACACATTTAAATTCACACAATAATACATATGTGAATACTCTACAGAATTTCTTTAATAGACTTATATGTCACAGTTGATATAAATAGCTAAACAACACGTTCAATGTGCCCACTAATAAAGGAGGGTGTGAGGAGAGAGAGATATCAGACAGAACGGGAGACAAAGAGAGAAAGTGGAGGTTGGGGGTGCCAGAAAGGGTGAGAGAGAAAGAGAAAAAGAAAGAGAGAGAGCAGTACAGTAAAAGTCTTCAAATCTGCCTTGGTATTAGATGCTATTTTTAGGAAGTAGGCCAGCAACAGCTAGCAGCTTGGCGAAGGCGCCTTGTATGCTTGATTATATTTTTTTCCTTCTTTTTTTCTCTGACAGAGATGAACTGAGATGATTTGGGGAACTGATAAATGTTACAATACTGTGCCAAAATTCGAACGAAAGATGCCAGGGAAAATATGAGATGTTTCTGTTTTGACAGCTGATTGACAGATGGCTACCACATTGATCTTAAAAATGACAACTGTGCAGTTGACAATGAGTTTAGCTTGAAATCACACCAAAAGGAATACAACCGATTCACAGGATGAGTGAGACAATACTTGCACTGAAAACCAAAACAAAACATGTTTTTTATTGTTTTTTAGTATTAAAATAAAAGAGTTCTTTTTACAAGAGAAACCTATGAATTGGGTAGGTAAGCTTTCCATATATGGTGATTGGTGACAAATTCTATTTGATTTAATAGCAAATGCATGAAATTTTATTGTAAAATACTGTATAATATGTTTTTTGGATGTATTTTAAGGCCAGGTTCAAGTTGAAGTAGGGTAGTAAATTATTGTTCTGTCAGTTAATTATACAGACAATGACAGTTGACAGTTTTTTTTATCATAACATGATTTTTTTTACAGAATATTTCATATTAAATTATTTAATAACATATCAATTGTGTATGTTGAAGAAAATACTTGCATACGTATACCACTGTTCAAATTTGAAAGAAGTCTCTAGTGCTTATTAAGGCTGCATTTGTTTACAGTAAAAATAGTACTATTGTGAAACATTATTACAATTTAAAATAACTGTTTTTATTTTAATATATTTTAAATCATAATTTATTCCTGTGATGGAAAAGCTGAATTGTCAGCATCATTACTCCAATCGTCATTTATGATTCTTCAGAAATCATTCTAATATGCTTATTTGGTGCTCAAGAACAAAAATTGTATTATTATCAATGCTGAAAACAGCTGTGCTGCTGAATATTTTTTGGAAACCGTTATATATTTTTTAAGGATTAAAATGGTCAAATGTTTTTTTAGGAATGTACACTTTTGAATGGTAGTGTACAAATGTCAATTCTCTCATAACAATAGTCCCCTCCTCTCTCATGATAGCAGGATGACTTCATCATGATCAAGATGATTTCTCTGCTTTTGTGATCTCGGCTAGTGAAAATGAATTGGTACACATGCAGTGCTTAAATAATAGTTCTGGGTGGCAGCGTTACATTGAAATGAAAGTGAATGAAACTTGTCGAAACAAGGTATGTCAGAAAGGGCTCCAACAAGGTAAATTACATTCAGAAGCAGGTGAGTGGGTACTTTCCCCTCAGCTGCAGTCTCAATTAATATAATTTACTCCCTGCACAAAGGGTCTTATAATTGCTTCACCTCATATATAGAAGCAACAGAAACATTTGATTTGATCCATTACACTTGTTTTGTTTCCAAGGAGCAGCTGCACAATCCATCCACAAAAACAGCAACGAGTTGATTGCGATTCTATTATCTAATTTGTATGAAAGCCTATTTTTGCTACAGAATAAAAAATAAATAAAAAGGTAATTGTGACATTTTATCTTGCAAGTCAGACTTTTTTCATTTTATGTCTCACAATTTGGACTTAATCTCCTCACAAGTCTGAGGAAAAAAAATAATTTGGAGATATATCCTCAGAATTGTGAGTTTATATACAGTAGTGAGATATAAACTCAGAACTCTGACTTTCTGAGTCTTGCAAATCTGACTTTTTTCATAATTGTGAGTTTACATTTCACAATTCCTATATTCTCTGAATTCTGAGTTTACACCTCTCAGTTTTATTGTTTTGTTTCCACCATGAAATAAAAAAGAAATAAATAACTGGGACTTTTTATCTCACAATTCTGACTTTTTCAAGTTTGTAAGTTTACACTGTATCTCACAATTCTGAAAAAGTCAAAATTGTGAGATAAAAAGTCACAATTACCTTTTTTATTTTTTATCCCATGGGGGAAACAAGCTTCCATGGATTTGTATATCATATATCCTAAAAAAAAACTGATCATATCCAAAAAAAAAAATTATTTTACTCTTTTTTTTAACGATTTTTTTGTGTTTACTCTGCATTGCAACAGAACATAATCTAAACTCTACAATTAAATATTCTGATTTATAAATCTCAATGTTTAAATATAAATCAATGATAAAAAAATCTGTTTTTATAGGTTAACAGATTGATAAGAAACAGATATTTAACATAACCACTGAAAACCAGTTTAAGTGACTTTTAGTGCATTTAAGCTACATATTTTTTCAGTACATGCAATCTGTGGGATTCAAACCCATGACCTCTGTGTTGCTAGCACCAAGCTCTACCAATGGAAAATTGTGTGAAGCACAACTAAATGCAATTTATGGATTCCAAGCAATTTAACATATAAAATCTGCATTTTGCAATGCACATCCAACCAGAATTCAGAGTGGAAACGATCTGTTTTAAAAAGCAATGGGAAGATTAATTCAGTGATTCAGACAGGATGATAAACCAATTGGTCATCCTCTAGTGATACACAGAAAGCAAAAGGAGAAATGTGAGAAAGCACAATGCCCAACATACCCTGTTGAGTTCAGAAAAGCAGAGAGAGAGGGAACACAGGGAAATAAAGAGAGAGGTCAAAGTGATGGCAGTTCAAAGCCCAGGGGAAATGAGCCACAGGCCGTGGGCGTTGAGAGCGAGTGGGTTACCTGTTCTGTTCTGCTGAAGCCGATGTCATTACGGTCTGGGCACACAGATCTGACAGCTGCTCCATTAGTTCTCCAGCCAGTGATCAGATAAAAGATCCTTTTGTCCTGTGAGGCCAATATACACAAGAGCAAAGGGTCTGGAAGAGATTCAGCCAATTAAACCACACAGACCTCTTCCTTAAAAGAATGAGTGGTTGCTGCATACACAGAAATACATACTCGTCTCTTCTTTTCTTGTATCTATGTATGCATTGAACTTGCATTTCATGAGGTATACCAGACTACATGCATTAGTCTTTCTGCTGCTAATAAAAACAGAGATGCCAGAAAAATCATAATGTCAGGTTCATTTTATAAACATTTAGCACTTAAATGTAGTTCAAGCAGCAAGTGTAACGAATCTTCGCAGAATAAACACGAAGTGTCTACTTTTGGAGCATACACACAAAGATGCCGTCTTGTTGAACGAAGACAAGCTACAATCACGTTATCTACCTCTGTAAATCCAACTTTGATAAATGAATGCATTAGATCTAAAGATGAATTATTGCATTAGTCTGACTAAAATCGGACTTGCAGAGCCTGTAACACACAGCTAAGGTAGTGGTATGTAAAATAACTAGCAAATAAATATTAAAGGGGTCATATGATGTTGCTAAAAAGAACATTATTTTGTGTATTTGGTGTAATGAAATGTGTTTATGTGGTTTAAAGTTAAAAAAACACATTATTTTCCACATACTGTACATTATTGTTTCTCCTCTATGCCCCGCCTTTCTGAAACGCGTCAATTTTTACAAAGCTCATCGGTCTGAAAAGCGAGGTGTGCTCTGATTGGCCAGCTATCCAGTGCGTTGTGATTGGCCAAATACCTCAAGCGTGTGACGGAAATGTTACACCCCTTACCATATTGTGATGCCGTGTCCCGGCCGGAGCGACGAGACAAAAACATTAAAACCCATTATAAACGAGGCATTTGTTGTATCCAGTGGGGACTTAATTACGGATTATAATTACTTATACTGTTTTTTTACACGTTGTGTTGCATCGCGCTGCGTAAACATAAAACCAGCATTGTAGTTTACTCTTCCAGGATCAGGAAACAGTCCTCCATAAAATGTGCTGCACACATCTGAATATTTGGGTTGACCTGTTCTGGAACAGTGTTGTAAATACAACTTAACCACTGATTTCTATTCATGTCCTCTTTTGGAAGGCCAAACAAAGTATTTTCGCTTT
>NW_015549703.1:549395-559906 GCF_001515605.1 Sinocyclocheilus anshuiensis | reverse complement strand
GAATGAGCGGCAACCACATGTGACGGACCCCGGGCAGGATTCCGCTTCGTCCACGTTGAAAGTTGATGTATTCCCTCAGCAACCAGCACAGATCAGCTCTAGGCATGACGAAGCGGATATCGTCCTCTTTTGGAAGACCAAACAAAGTAGTTTCGCTTTCACAACGAAACACACAGCGCCTTCACGACATGGCGGCAGCAACAATACTACAGCGAGAATAAAAGTTACGCCTTCTTTCTTTGCGCGAACATTTGGGCGGCGTTATGCAAATCTTCCCACATAGTGACGTAGACATGTGGGGGCATGTTAGAACGGCTCGTTTTAGGTAGGCGTAGTTCTTAACTTTTATAAAGAATATCTCTTTGGATTTGAGACTTTAGTCTTTGCAACTTTACAGATCTTCTTTATGCACCAAGAGCTTGTAACACTCCAAAGAGAAAGGAAAAATGGAAATCGCATCATATGACCCCTTTAAATTAACTTTTAATAAAAAGTCATCATTACTCACCCTTGTGTCGTCCAAACACAAAAAGATTTAATTTGAACGTCTAAGTTGATCACTGTTTGGGGGTTGAATGCACCAATATGATGAATGTATATTCCATCTCTTCTGAAGTCATATGATGGCTTTGTGTGAGGAACAGACCGAAATTTAATTTGATAATCACTCAATCTTTTAACCGCTACCGGATCATTGACTCTATGAGTAGAACTTTATTTGTATTTTTTTTTTAGCATTTTAATTGTACGATTCCTGGACGAAATCACTTACCTGTGATCAAAGATAGTGAGAGCTGATGTTGAGAAGCCAAATTCTTGCTAAATTATTATTGATGCAGTCAAAAACTCCAACTGCTTTGCAACCAGGTAAGTCTGATAAAAGACAGACATATTCATCTAAATAAAATAAATTGTTTTATATATTTTTTTAAAAGTTTTAAAAATACAAAGAAATTCGGCCCCAAACATGCCAACTGAGCATGTACGTCAAGCTGTGTGTAGCCTGTGTATGTGTATGTATGTGTGTGAGAGAGAGTACACATTTCAGCTTATGTTTTTTCTGTTGTGTTTGTTGAACATTTTGATGTCTTGATGACAGGTAGAGGGCTCTCATATAAAGCACTGTGGCTTCCCCACTCAAATGCAGATGCAGAGAGAGTTTTCTCCATGGTGGGTTTGAACAAACCCAAAACTAGGAACAGTTTGACTCTGGATGGAACACTATTATCTATCATGATGGTGCTTTATGTGGGAGTCCTCTACCCCTGTCACCAGGCATCAAAATGTGCAACAAACACTTACAACAGAAAAAAAAACATAAGCTGAAATGTGTACTCTCTCTCTCTCTCTAACACACACACACACACACACACACTCACACTCACAGCTTGACATACATCTGCAGGGCAAGTTCTGCAATCCTACTGTATGTGTATGTAAAATGAGTACTGCTGTTCAGTTGACTTGTGGCGAAATTTCTTTCTATTTTTGATACATTTGTATTTTTGAAATGCATAAATCTATTCAGTCTTTTATCAGATTTACCAGTTGTTATAATTTCTATTTGAGCTGGTCAATTATGAGCAATAGGTCAAATTGAACCGCTAGCAAAAACTTGAGAGAATTGGGTGCTGCAAATATTTGAGTGGCTCCTCCCATTTGTGTGCCCCCTCCCCTTTGTGTGGCCCCTCCCATAACAGATGTAATCTCACTCCAAACTTTTGCTATAACTTGAGAGCCCTGATGATGCCAATAATTAAACATGAGCATGCCAACGAGACCAACGGCAGATTCCAGTTAGTTCCTCACACAAAGCCATCATATCACATGGCTTCATAAGAATTGGAATATATAGCACACAAGTCATATGGACAACTTTTGTGATACATTTGTTCTTGTTGCAGCTTGAAACCCTCAGCCTCATTAGCCTTCCCCTTTTGCACAGATCTGCTTGGAATGCATAGACTTTTGTTTGGATTAATCCAGTCTATTGTATCCAGCAACATTCAATGCAATTCAAGCAAAACATCTGAAGTGGTTTCTTGTACTGAGTTTTGATAGGGGAGTAGGTATGCAGTTCCACAACACTAGACGAATGCTACAGGGATGATGTATTTATGTAGGCCAAAAACTGGAAACAAATTAGCATTTTAGTACTTCTGATTCCATCGTCCTCAAGTCAGTTTTTTTTTATGGGTTTAATATGGTCTGCAGTTAACACAAGCTCAATATTTCACATAGCTGGTGGCTAACAGTTGGCTAAATGGGATGACAAAGGTTTTCGAGGTTGTTTATAAGCAACTGAAAAAAGCACAAATGTCAGGGCATGTCAAAACTTCTCCAGGGCCCCAAAACACCCTCGGACCCTAGAGGGTTAAACATCATCACACCAAACAGGTAAACTCACTATAGTCCACTTTTTTTTACAAACATCCGTCATCACTGCAATACTGAATACTCTATTCAAAAAATGAACTTTTATTAAAGCTTGTAGCAACCAACTAACAGACCAGATCGGCTGGTTTAAGCTCTTGTTTTAAACTTTGTTGGCTTGTGTACAAATTATTTATTCCAATTATCATCATTATTAATTGTAACTGGACTATTGAATATTGGTGTATTTTTTTTCTTCATATTTCTGTAGTTTTGTTCACACTGCACTGCTTCACGTCGTGCCCAAGAACATCCCTCAAGGCCTCTCATGGCTTATTGCTTCATTCTCATTCAAATCTTTTTATCTGTTTATGACTGCGACAGAGCTATGTTCTGATTCAATCATAGGAGAAATCTTGTTGTGAGAGTGAAATATGCATCAAACCATTCCACTGAGGAGTTTCAAAATATTTAAATCAAATTTTGTTGTACCTGTAAGGCCAAATTCATATCAAAATGCATTCCATCCACCTTATTGTTATTGTAAGAGCGGCCATTTGTAACTTGAATGTGCAAAGCTTCTGGTGTCATACACTTCCAGTTATTTTACCTGTAAAAAAACAGCCTGTTATGCTGCTTTATATTGCAAACTGGTCCCAGCTAACAAAAAAAAAAAAGTTATGAAAACATTATTTCTGCATGTTTGCTGAATGCTCATAACATCCAGTTTTTTAACACTTCCAGTTATTTTACCTGTAAAAAAACAGCCTGTTATGCTGCTTTATATTGCAAACTGGTCCCAGCTAACAAAAAAAAAAAGTTATGAAAACATTATTTCTGCATGTTTGCTGAATGCTCATAACATCCAGTTTTTTTAAATGTTTTAAAAACGTTTTTTTCTTGGTTATACGAACAAAGGGAACATCCCATTTGGTAATTTATTTTGATAGTCTTTAGAAAATTAATGTAACTTTACAACTACATGTCAACTACCAGTAATTAGAGTATCAGATTGTCTGCTTAATATCTGCTAACATCTGCTAACAAAGACATTCTACTGACTATAAGTAACTTTGTATGCCTACATCAACTTATTCTACTAACCCTAACCTAAACAGTTTAAGAGTTAGTTAACATGTAGTTGCACAGTTACTTATAATTAGTATAAGTATAAGTAACTGTATTATAAGTATAATTATTATGTCTAAAGTGGACTATCAAAAGTAATTTTGCAAACATTATGGGAGAGTTACTTTTGAATGTTTTCTGAACCTTCTGAAACAAGTATTAACATTAAAAAAATGTTTAAACTAAAACATTTCAGAAAAAAGTTCCATGAATGATGAATAAATAATTTTTTTTTTTTTTGTACGTTTTTAGAACATTAGGCTAGTAGCAACCTGATCTCATGACGAAAACGTACTTGTGGGAATTTGTTCACAAGATGCGAAATACGTAGAGTATGTTTCGTGAGATATTCAATGTGAAATGTTCACTGAGTGGCGCTAAAAGAGTATCATCTCTTTCATCGTGAGTCATGTTTTCACGGGATTCGTACCCAAGGATTCCGCATTCTGAGTCCAATTCCGTACCGAGCAAGCTTGTTACATGGAGTGATATGTACTTTACTGCAGTGATATTTACTTATTGGTACGTATTTTGCACCTTGCGAAAAATTTCCCTCAGGTACGTTTTCGTCATGAGATCAGGTAGGCTATTGAAGACCAGACAACTTTGAACGAATGTTCTATGAATGTTACTGGAAAGAACGTTTATTCATACGTTTGAGAGAACCTTTGCCAGAATGTTAGCCAAAGTTTTAAGAACGTTCGCTGTTAGCTGGGCAATTTGTTATCATATTGTTTTAATTTAATTTCATAAACGCACTGATTTCTAGCACAAATAGTTTTACCATTCACTTATTTAATTTAATTATTTACCTAAAGCTACTAAAGAATCAGAAGTCATAGTAAATGGCTTACTTCCACAATGCAAAATAAGTTGGATAAAACTTCGGATCTCCTGTAACACAAGAAAGACTCTGTGTGAACCGAGCATTGTGGGCACTTTTACTGCCCATATATTTCAGGCTGTGGAGAACATATACTTCAGCTCTACCCAATTAGTGTGGTGGCTACAAGCCACAAGGCCCGGTCTGAGCCCGACAGTCTCTGCATGGCCGCCGCGCTGAGGACGCCCACACAGCTCTGCACTCGGTCGCACACTACTGTTTTTCAGCATCTAAGACCTCCCCCTCCACACCATGACGCCCACGCTCACACATACACACATACACACACACACACACACATATAAACACTGAATTCTGCACTCGTTAGGGTGCATTTGAGAAGACGAAGAGCAAGAGGGAGATATAATGTCCACAGAGGTGGACACGAACTAAGACAACCAAAATCTCACCATTTTTTTGAAGCATGTGTGTGAGCGAGGCAGAGAGTGTGTGAATTTGTGCATGCATGTGTGAGAGAGCGAGGATTAGATGCATGCATGCAGGGAAGTAGCTGAACGTGGAAATTCATTCAAACAAACTTTGTGTCTTCACGTATCTTCGCAACCGTGTGGGAGTGTGGGCAGGTATTTATGTGTTCGAGTGTTTGGGAGTGCGTGTGGGTGGGTGAGCTGCACACATCTGTGTTTTTGTGTGTGAATGTATCTGCGAGAGAGCATGTGTGCGTAAGCGTAGGCTGATTTCTAGCGCTTGGGTGTGTTTTGGTGTGGGTGGGGGGTATCTGGCATCCAAAGATAGGGACTGGGACTTGGAACCGTCTGGCTGTGTCGGTCCAAGCTTTCCCAGCAAACTTTCCCATGGCTCCAGTGTGGAGTCAAAGGTCATCGCTCATTTTGGTGAAAATTATTTTCCGAAGATAGACTTCTGACGCTTGACTGAACCCTCTGCTGCAGTAGACTTTCCTTGTGCAATTAAAAATTAAAGATTCAAATTCAGTCATATAATTTCTGTTAGTCAGTTGTAGCCAGGCTGTATTGACTGTCTGAATAGTCTGCTCCACTTCATAACTTATTCTAGGCAAGAACCACTTACTTTAGACAATAAAGGCCTGTTTGACTGACATGAAAAGTGGCCAATCGGTTTGTTTTGTTTTTACATGACTAGCTGTATAGAAAACACAGAGGAAATTAGCAGAAAATGTGTGTAGACTTTATAATCAGAATTTATTTTAGTTTATTATTATTGAGAACTGATTATTTCATACAAACATCTATTAAAAAAAGAAATACCATTCAAAAGAAATTATTGTTTTTTCTATTTTTTTTTTATATATATATTTTTTTATCATGTGACACTGAAGACTGGAATAATGGCTGCTGAAAATTTCAGTTTTGCCATCACAAGAATAAATTACATTTTAAACTATATTTAAGTAGAAAAGAGTTATTTTAAATTGTAATAATTTTTCACAATGTTACTGATTTTACTAAATAAACTTAAGTGTTTGTGCTGCCTTAAACTTAAGTTTTTTGTTTTGTTTTGTTATTTAAGGCCAAATTCATTCTGGTGTTCTTGTTCTTTTTGACAGAGTAGACACAGTATTCAGCAGTGGACTTACAATGATCCTGTGCTAATTGGAGAGTCAAACCTGAAAACGACTGAACAGAGGATCTGAGATTTGAGTTAAAGTTCACCCAGATATCCTGCAACATTTTGTGGATTTTTTAAGCATGTCCCTTCCTGACCGATGACAGTTTAAATAGAGCACAAACTTCCTGTGTAAGAGAGTAAATGTTTATTGTGTGTGTTTGTTCATGAATGGGCCGCGTATATATATGTGAGAAGGCAACTGAAAGGAGAATTCTAAAAAAACAAGCTTAGCGTGGGACGAGGAGTGGAGTGCTGTGACCCCAGAGCCACACACTCACATACACAGTTGTATATACGCTGGAGAATCATTGACCTGTATGAAGAGCAAAGAGGAAGAGGGACTGTGAACGGATGTCTGGTATCAACCCTTGAAGTGCCTCAACAAGTAAAGTACTTGCTAAATCATTTCAGAAGTTGAGGCGGTTTTTAACAGTTTTGCAATATCAGTAGATGCCTTTGAGCATTTCCATACACTCTCAGAGAAAAAAAAAAAAGGCCCAAAAGCATTGGGGTGGTACCTTTTTGGTTATCAGTAGTGGAAACAGTATGACTATTTGTCATCACGCACTGGTGGTACATGGTCGTCCAGTGATACAGTATCTATTTTTAATACAATGATAAAACAAATTATATTTAACAGTATGTTTCCAAAAACCAAGTGTTTCAGAAGTGGCTGGGCTTCGGCAGAGTGCCATTTGAAAATAACTTAATGCCAACAGACAACAAATAAGATAAAAACATGTGCCAACTCATTTAATTCAATATGACTTTGAGAATAAATACTGAGCACGATATGGCTTCTGCAATGAGAAATACAGTATCTGAAAATAAGAAGTGAGATTATCGAAATGACTGGACACAAAAATCTATGTAAACTCAATAACTCCTATCAAACCGGTTCAACAGCGCTCTTGACTCCACACTAGGGTCAAGACAGGGAATCACATGAAAGCATTACAAGCATATCTTAATGAATAAATGAAGCAAGTGACATCCTGACAGTCCCAATGAAAGGACTGTAAGCACTCAAGAATCTGAATGTGAAATGCTCACAGGGAAATCCAACGGAAATGAGTCTGAATACCAAGCAAGGGAGATATCATGATCGCGAAATCAGGTTGAGGAATGAGATTAAGTCAATCAGTCTGAGCTGCATTCACACAGAGCTCATTGGGGGCTGTAATATCGTGTCAGTGACTATAATTCGGTATATGATTAAATTTCACCCTAATTCCCTTATTTGCTACGGGGCTTGAGCAATGTAATCCCTGCAGTTTGAACACAGATGGCTCCCAGAGTGCTTTGCCCCAGGGAACTCTTGCCACACATCAAGGTAGCTTTGCTTTTATGATGGCTATGCATGTTCACTGCATCAGAGCGTGGAGTAAATAAACCTACTTACGCTGTCAGCTTACAAGAAAAAATTAACCAAAAGAAGAAATTTCTATAGGAATTATGTTATACGTTTTTGCATTGCAACATTATTATTTTTTTTATGACAATTAAGCACGTTTTCACCCCCAAATTCTCATGACCGTAATGTAAAATGTATGTTTTTTTCATTTTGCAGGGTTAACTAAAACTAAAACTAACACTAAAATTAAAATTCTAAAAAAAAAAAAAAAAAAATTTTCATTACTTGAAATAAAATAAATGTTAACTGAAATAAATTAAAATATAACATTTTATTACAGCTAGATTTCTAGGCAATATTTGCCATTTTAAGTGTAACTTGATGTACTAAAATAACTCAACTAAAATTGAAATAAAAATAAATAAAAGCTATATATACATGTGTAAAAGACAAAAACAGAACAAAGTTACTATAACTTTAACTAAAATGAAAATGGAAAATGAAAAACTACTGTAAAACCTGATTCAGTTAATAAAAACCATAATAGTATGCTAATTATACTAAAATAATACTGATTGTTTTTTTAAACCTTATTTTTAATTCCCAACATTTGCAGTGATTCTCATTAAATACTTTACAATTTAAATAAAAGTATAATAAATAATAGTTGAATCATTTTTTTTAACTTATTTATTGTTTCACTTACTTATTGTTTGAATTGTGGTAATGACATTTGCAGAAAATACATTTCTTTCATTGATGCTTATTTTAATTTTTTTTTTTTAATAATTGTGTTACAGTATTTTTTACAGTAATGAGATGCTAATGAGAATCACCACTGAGAATAATGAGAATTTGAGGGATACATTTTCTTAATTAAGACAAATTGCTTTTGATGTTCTTCATTTAAACGTTTTGGATAAAAGCATCTTAAAGAAATGCAAAAGTGAACTATCATGAAGTTAATGTCAAATGGTAAATGTTAAAGCTTCATTTTCTTTATTCAAATGTCATTTCTTATTTCTTTTAATAAAGGAATGAAATATAACCATACAGTTTTGACAGGTTTCATGAGATTCCTTAAGGGTCTGTCATTAACACACTTCTACCAAATCCATTAATGGTTTCGTTTTACAGTAAATGTGTCTATATATGCTTGAGGAATCAGATGTAAACAAATCCCATCATGCAGGAACGTATACTCGAAGCCTAGTGAATTACACCTGTGGTTAATTTGTAGGTGCTTAAATGCCGCTGGCTGAATTTAGAATATGAGCTAGTCCTCCAAATAGCCCTGTCAATGCAAAGTGCCACTGCAACCAAACACAAATTTCTGTCTCCACGTCCAAGTAATTATGCACTGCCAACTCCCTAGAGTCAAACTCTGCATCCAATATTCCTCACAAAGGACTTCAGGGCTGCAGCATGGGGGTGTGTGCTGCCCACGTCTTCCTGTGTGTTTCAGGGCACCACCTACATTTGAACACAATAATGACCAGTGTCCTTCCCACCCCCTGTACACACACCACGTTAATGAACTGTAATCACATCTCTGGGCCCCTGGTGGACCTGGCTGTGTGGGTGGGGCTTCTACCACTAGCAGAGTCTGATTGCCGCCCACCCTTCCATCCATTTTCTGCACAGCATGGCTAATGAGGAATGATCCAACCAATCAATGTGCAACCTTAAATAGAGAAATGAAAATAAAAGGGTTAATGCGAGGGTCATGCGGTTCTGACATCTCTCCAACCTAGTTGTTTGGATCATTATGTGATGGGAGGTGAAAAACAGTGGTTTTAACAGTATTTTTTTTTAATCATTGTGTTACAATCATTTTTATAGTAATGAGATGCTAATGAGAATCACCATTGAGAATAATGGGAACAATAATACCCAAAAAAATAAAAATAAAAAAAATAAGAAGACAATTGCTTTTCAATGTTCTTCATTCAAAAGTTTTGGATTAAAGCATTTTAAATAAATGTAAAAGTTAACTGTCATGAAATTAATGTCAAAGCTAAATGTTAAAGCTTCATTTTCTTAAACCTTCTTTTCTTAAATTCTTTAAAATGTCATTTCTTATTTCTTTTGATTTGAGGATGAAATATAGCCATAGAGTTTTGACATGTTTTGTGAGATTCATCCCCTTCTGTAATGTTTTAAGGGTCTGTCATTAACACACTTCCGCTTTTGACATTACAAAATTCATTAATGGTTTCATTCTACAGTAAATGTGTCTTTGCTCGAGGAATCAGATATAAACAAATCCCATCTTGCAGAAACATATACTCGAAGCTTGGTGAATTACACCTGTGGTTAATTTGTAGGTGCTTAAATACCTCTGGCTGAATTTAGAATATGAGCTAGTCCTCCAAATAGCCCTGTCAAATGCAAAGTGCCACTGCAACCAAACACAAATTTCTGTCTCCACGTCCAAGTAATTATGCACTGCCAACTCCCTAGAGTCAAACTCTGTATCCAATATTCCTCACAAAGGACTTCAGGGCTGCAGCATGGGGGTGTGTGCTGCCCACGTCTTCCTGTGTGTTTCAGGGCACCACCTACATTTGAACACAATAATGACCAGTGTCCTTCCCACCCCCTGTACACACACCACGTTAATGAACTGTAATCACATCTCTGGGCCCCTGGTGGACCTGGCTGTGTGGGTGGGGCTTCTACCACTAGCAGAGTCTGATTGCCGCCCACCCTTCCATCCATTTTCTGCACAGCATGGCTAATGAGGAATGATCCAACCAATCAATGTGCAACCTTAAATAGAGAAATGAAAATAAAAGGGTTAATGCGAGGGTCATGCGGTTCTGACATCTCTCCAACCTAGTTGTTTGGATCATTATGTGATGGGAGGTGAAAAACAGTGGTTTTTGACACGCGTTATATAAGAAAAATGCCTGGTTACATGGGTTGCAATCCCCAAAACAGAAATAAAGATGCAAAAGTGATGAAAAGAAAGGTCTAATGTTTAAGGAATGTTGTTTTGAAAGAAATTCATGCTTTTCTACACGAAGGAAGCATTAAATTGATCAAAAGTGACAGGAGAGACATTTATAATGTTATAAAAGAATTATATTTAAATTTTTTGGGGCGGGGGAAAGTACCATGGTTTCCACAACAGTGTTATTTTGCAAATATATATATATATAT
>NW_015549703.1:507158-546990 GCF_001515605.1 Sinocyclocheilus anshuiensis | reverse complement strand
GGTTCGGTACGAATACGTGTACCGTTACACACCCCTAATATATATATATATATATATATATATATATATAAAACATAAGAATTGAGCACTGAGCACCAAATCCAGCTATATATTAAGATATTTTAATATATATTAAAACACTATGGTATTTAAATATATAACCCCTAATATATATATATATATATATATATATATATATAAAACATAAGAAATGTTTCTTGAGCACCAAATCCAGCTATATATTAAGATATTTTAATATATATTAAAACACTATGGTATTATAGCATTAAATATATTAAAGTAGAAAACAGTTATTTTAAATATTTCACAATATTACTCTTTTTACTGTATTTCAATCACATATATGCAGCCCTGGTAAACATTAGAGACTTCATTCAAAAACACCCAAATTTCTGAACGGTAATATAATTCACCCCAAAAAGTAAATTCTGCCATCATTTACTCATATTTGTTATTTAGCTTAGTTTACAATTAGTTCAGTTTATTATTAGTTAATGGGCAAAATGTGATCATTAAAAATTATCTTCGTGATGGTTCGTGACACAACCACCAAAACATCAAATATAGCCATATGATTTGTGCATTATATATGAAGTCTTCTGAAGCCATGCAATAGATTTGTGTGTCCAAAAAGAGCATCTATGACCAAAAGTATGGACTACTATAATGAACATTTTTATTTTACATTTATGGTCACTTTGAACTGTCATTGTATGCAAAAGAGCTGCATGAACATTCTTAAAAAAATCTCCTTTTGTGCTCCATGGAACCAGTAACAGCGCACGCCTTGGAACGACATGAGGATGAGAAATTTATGACAGAATTTTCATTTTTGGGTGAACTTTAATTAAAATAAACAACATTTACCACAAAGAAAAACTCCTCCTCAGCATCTGCACTACTTACAATTCTGACAACAAAGCAAACAAGAGTTTTGAATGACCCGAGACAGTGAGCATCTCAGGAATATAATACCTCGCAATATGTTCAGCATAAAGCAATAGATGAAGTCACACAGCGTAACATATTTTCCAAAACACCCTGTATCTTAAGATGGAATCGTCTGTTTTTTTCACGTTTGATGTTTACCAGACGGCAATTAAAAACAAGCTCTGCTGAGGATTGGTTCGCCCCACTCATCCGCCTACCTACAGAAAGACTCAGCCTCGACTGATTTTTTTCAGCTCTCTGCTCATGTCAATCACCGTTCTCGCTCTCTGCAGCCTAGCAGCAGCCTACCACCCTATCCTCCTTCAGGAAACCGAACGGAAAAAAAGCATAAGCAAGTGTAAGAAAAAACACGAAGAAGAAACTGCCAATCTTCCAACTCGCAAAACACAGATCACAACATCACAAATATGTCGCTATTATGAAAATGTGACTGAGGAACATGTGACCTGAACCATTTGAATGCTCACGACAACAAAGGAACAGAAAGATCAAGAAAAAAAGTCACCAACAAGAGCACTTTCATGGGACAGAAAGTCTTGTGAAAGCTTTGAGGCCTTATTTGCCTTCAAAGTCCTCCAGCCATCCTGGGTGTAGGACGGGCTTAAGTGCACCAACATAAGGCCCAGCTCGGTGGGTGTCAGATTTTAGCCCACTAATCACAAGCTCAGAAGTCCTTCTCTGTTTTGGAGAGGCGTTCGTCCATGGAATGCGCTCTTTGCCAAAACCTCTTTTTGAAGTCGACCGCAGTTGTTATGATGAAACTTGGGTCTCATTTTGAAACTTGTCTCATTCTGTGACATCAAATAAGGAGAATTAAGAAACAAGAGCAAAACAAAGTGAAAATTCAGACCCTTAGTGTTTATTCATGCTTGTTTACAGTTAAAGGTAAATAGTTCACCCAAAAATTTAAAGTTGCTGAAAATTTACTCCAGGATGTAGATGAATTTGTTTCTTCACAGATTTGGACAAATTTAGCATCGCTTTACTGTCATAATGAGAGTTCAGACAGCTGATAAAAACAATCATCCATAAGTAATCCACACGAGTTCATCAATTAACAATGGATCTTGTTGCAGTGGCATGTTTGTAATAAACAGACACTTTTATTACAAACAGACATTTATAGACATTTTTTTTTTTACTTCAAACCATTGCTTCCGACTAAAATACGAGTCCTCTTTTCATTAAATTGCAAAAAGTAATCTCATCTGAATCAGGGGAGAAATATGCACATACCCAGTAACAATTGCACAGATCAAGTGAACGCAATTCAAAATAGTTCTAAATATGTGACGGTGGATTTTGATGTGAGAGGACAACAGTGGATGGACTTTTTCACTGGAAGAAGCATTATCATGGATTGTGGACTATTAGCCACGGTTTAAAGTTAAAACTCTTTAATGTTGGATTTGTTTCTTACAAACATGCAACTTTTTGCTTCACAAGACATTAATTGCTGGACTGGACTAATGTGGATTGCTTGTGGATCAATGTGATGTTTTTATCAGCTGTTGACTCTTATACTGACGGCACCCATTCACCGCAGAGGACCCATTGGTGAGCAAGTGATGTAATGTTAGATTTCTCCAAATTTCTCACGATGAAAGAACAAACTCAGATATATCTTGGCCTGAGAGTAGATTTTCAGATTATTTTATTTTTGGCTGAACTATTCCTTTAAGGCATATTAACAATTAAGTTAGAAATAATTTTGTTTCTATTAATGCATGTTTCCAATTAATGTGTAGTAAAAAGGCTATCATTTCAAATCAGTCAAAATTAAAATTAAAACAAAAATCAACATTGGTATTATAAATGTTATGATTATGCTAAAATAATCTATTTTTGCATCTAATTTACCAGTAGCTCTTAGTATTCTGAACCAGTGTCATACAATGGTCACGTAACCAGTTGAGTTATTTTGTTAAAAGGCCCTTAACTGCGTCAAAAAAGGGACTTTCTGTAACTTAACAAAAACCACAAAGCCTTCCTCTAACCAACACTTTTTTCTTAATACTTTCCCCTGTGGGACATAACCTTGTGACAGTCTGCTACAGCAACTGAAGATATAAGCCTCATTAGAGCTCAATGTTATTGTTGAGTGCAAGCAGCAAAATTACTGAAATTTTGTCATTTAACAGGTTGACTGAGAAAAGAAATGCTCTCTTTCTGGGGCAACGAGGTTAGAATTCTTCCTAAAAACCAAAATGACAGCATCTGCATTAGTCAGATGCTTGCTGACTCCATGCAAGCGTAAGTGACAGTGGGTCTCAGCCTGGCGTGGGTGTGCCTGTCAGGAAAAGCCGCTGTTGTCTCTGCATCCTAGAGAAATGAGAAAGCAGCCGCCTGCTGTGTCTACGCCCACCACAAAAATCCCCCTTCCATTTCAAAGGGCGAAGACTGCACAGAGATGACATTTTCATCTGGCCTCCTCTAGATTTTGGTTTAACGTTTTTCTTCCCACTGCTTATTTTTGCGTTTGCTTCAAGACTGCTTTTGCAGGACTAGACATTTTAAGATGGCTTAAAATTGCTGATAGACAATGGATCTTCCACATTTGATAAATTTTACTAGTTAGCAACAATTAATTACGTTTGAGCATTAAAAGGCTCCCATATTTTGATCAATCATTTTTTTTTTAATAATTTCACAGAGACTGCACTCACAAAGAGCCAATTGAATGCGTTAGAAATGTATATTTAATATAGAAATTTTCATGATTTTTAAGGTTTTAACAGGCAGACAATGCAATGTGCTCAGCCTTCTTCCAGCTCCAGTGTTGTGAACAAATGGATGTAATATCAGAATAGTATTATTATCAGAATAGCTTCTTCTTGCATTTTTACACATAAATTACAAATTTAAATAAGCAGTACAAATCTATTATATTCTGAACTTGCCAACTAACGAAAACATTTTTGCTGATTTAAGTAGGCCTAATGCTGAAATAAAATAAAATCTAAATATTAGACTGAAAAATTAGAAATGTTGAAAAGTTAACTGAAAGGTTAAAGCGCTAAAATTACTAGGAAATAAATGAAGACTGATATAAAAAATAAATTAAACATAAATAGTCAAATTTTAAATAATAAAAATGACAAAAGCACAAAATTACTAAAACGTATGCTAAATTTAAAACAAAGACTAAAAATAAGAAGAAAAATAAAAGCCAACTGAAGATAGGCCTACTATTAAAAACTACAATAATACATAAATCTAACTAAATGCCTACTGTTGGTTATTTTTAAACCTTTGACTGCGGTTTAAGACCCGACTAATCGAACACTAAACGCCACAATGGACTCCATTAAGACAATTTAAACGTTGAAATAGCTTTTAATGTGCTTTTTGTGTATTTAACCACTTTTTTTTTGTCATTTAGAGTTCTACATGATAAATGTTAATTGATAAATGAGTAAATTAAATATCGGAACCCATCATGCACTCTGAAATTGTTAGTCTAGTCTGGGTTACACGAAGCCCACCGAATTTGAAACCGAAAACATTAGCTTAGCTCAATGCTAGCTTAGCGGATCATTAACCTGCTGTGTCTGTCAAAACCATCCATTTAACACAATAATCCACAAAAACATGGGAAAGTTAGTTGCCTTTATACCCGTTTTAGCACTTTTGTGTGCTTCCTGGCAAAGTGCAGAAGGAAACAAAGGCTATTCATACGCAGGTAAATGATTTGAGTCCTATGCTAAACAGACTGCAGCACAAACAAACATAACTAACATTACAAAACAGTTACATTGTGTATAGATGTTATTCGACATATCTTTATCTATGGGATTTTGAATGCAATAAAATCACCAGGTGCAGTTAAACTATTCTTTATTTGTGTTGTGAACATATGTGAGCTGGACATATGTATGTCAAAACCTAATGAGGTCTCTAAGTTACTTATACTTACTTTTCATACCTGTGATGCTTTCTAGATAGGGACCTTGTTATTTTGTAAAAAATAGTTATATAAGTGTTACATACGTTTAAAAAAAAAAAAAAAAGACTATAAGGAAATATAACGTGGTATTTGGTTTTCCTGTCTTTTTTTATTTTAGAATAAGCAATATGGATTACAGTTTAAGTATCTGAGATTTTCAGCATCCAAACAACAATAACCAAACATAACTGGTTTGTCTGCATGTGTATGTAATCTTATCATGGTCCTTCTAACCTGATAGTAATTTCTGACTGAGCATCTGTAAACGTTATTCATATCAGTTCCATATTTTTTAGTTGTGACTAATGAGGCCTTATTTTAGGCCCTGTAGTCCCTTATGGGGTCTGTTTTTCCTCATTGTGACCAGTTTATGTCCATGATGAAAACAGTGTGAGAAGTGTTTATGCATTAAATGAATGTGTTATTAGCACAACAATTTAAATAATTTTTTATTAGATTTTATTAGGAGCCATAGCGGACAGTGGAGTCATTCCAAATAAGCAGACTTGACAAGTTAGATTTGTGGATTATAACTAGAGGTCGACTGATACTGGATTTTACAGATAACAATAACTAAGTTGGATTGCACTGGTTGATAACCAGTTAGTCAGTCCATACTTTTTACAATGAACACTGAATGAAAACAAACATAACTCTCCCAAGTAAAATAGTGCCGAACTTTATTACAAAAATAAAAACTGTGAACCATGAAAATGTACTGTACTTTTAAAATTGTAATTAGACCTATACCTTGATCATTCATGTTAGTTCACAGTGCATTAACTAATGATAACAGATAGAACTTTAACATTTATAAATGTATCAATAAATGTTGACACAATGAACAATGCTTCTACAGTATTTATTAACCTTGATGTTACAAAAAGACTCTTTTTGGTAAAGTGTTACCATTTCATATAAATCCAAACAGTCATGCCTTTAGATGGCCATCTTTATCTACACAAAGGCCATAGCATTGAAATTAGATAGAACAAATAAAATATTTGATCCATTTTTAGTTTTAGTAATAAATAATCATTTATTTAATTATTAGCTTACCATCAACTAACAAATCTCCTGCAGTAACAGTTCACTTATGAACCCCAGTTTGGGAAACCCTGCCGTAAGTGATACATCTATTTATAAATGAACAACATAAATTGCGTGAGTAATACTGTTGGATAGAAGCAGCCACGCATGAGCATGTCAGGTTTTTAGAAAGTGAGGATGCTGCATTTGTATTAGTTCGGTGATTAGGTTGAATTTAGTCTGTGGGTAGAAGCTCTTCTGGAGCCAGTTGGTCTTTTTCTGGGATGTTTTTGTACTGTTTTAGACATAGAAAAGAAGAAACGGATGATGGGGATTGTTAAATCAAAGCAGAGGAGTAACTCTGATCCTTTCCTGATTCTGACAGATTGCACCTATGTGAAAGGAGACAGTGCCCACGAGTATTCTGGGAGTCGGTGCTTCTGTTACAGCCCTGGTACAGTAATCAAATGGAAGGACATCTGGTCCACCTTCAAGGTAATATTACATCCTGCTGTAATATTATTTACTCTTAATGTAGTGTTTTTTAAATTAGTTTTTTAATTGGAACAACATAGGGTGAGTAAATAATGACAAAAAAAATAATTTGGGTTAACTCCCTTTAAATTGAATGCTGACAAGACACATGTTGTTCACAGGTAAACGTGACGAGTGATAATGACGTCTTTGTCGTGTTCCCGATGGAGACGGGAAATTGCCACCTTCCGGATGATGTTCTGACTGTTATTAACTGCTTTGTTGAACACTACTGGCCGTCCACTATCCAAAGGGAGAAGTCTTTGGACATTCCTCTGGTTGATAAAGATGTCTGCTTCATGACCAAGTCACCTAGAAGCAATACTGAGTATACACTACACGTCTCCAACAAAAGTGAGCCAGAAAATCACTCGCACTTTATTCTTACAAAGAGTAGTTTGGCATTGAATCATGATCGTTTATGTTCTTTTACAGGGTTAAATAGAATGTGCTTCCTGCTTTTTGTGTGTGGGCTGGTGCTGTTTTTCGGAGCGGGAAACATATGCAGGTAAGTGGCAATTTAGCTGTAGTTGTAGATGTTCTCATCTAGAGATATTCTGCAGTAGAGTGTCAGATTTAATTCTGATCAAGGGTTGTTGTTTTTTTTTTGCAAACGAATTACACCACCTTAAACTGGGATAAGATAAAGTAGTTTAATATAAAAATGACACTACATTTTAAGGAATTGTTCACCTAAAAATTGAAGGCATTTTCTGGAGAATCTTTATTCAGCCTTTTTTTAATAGAGACCATGGTAAGATTGGTCAGTGCACCTTTTTATGGTATATTCTGAAGTCATCATCAGTTGATGCCAGCTTGTGCTGTCTGGATAAGGGATATTCAGTTCAGTACATGATTTAAAATTGATAAAGCCTTTATTAAAGTGTTTCTCAACTAGGGGGCCGCACACTTCAAAGAGTGCTGCAAGATGGCTTAAAATGAGTGCTGTCAAACGATTAATCGCATTCAAAATAAAAGTTTTTGTTTGCATAATATATGTGTGTGTACTGTGTGTATATTTATTATGTATATATAAAGACAAACACACATACAGCATATATTTTGAAAACAGCATATTTTTCTGAAATATATACATGCATGTGTGTGTATTTATATAAACAATAAATATACACACAGTACACACACATATATTATGTAAACAAAAACTTTTATTTTGGATGCGATTAATCGCGATTAATCATTTGACAGCACTACTTAAAATATTTTGTTATCTGTCTGTCTACCAATGCTCTGAAGTCCCACCTGCATTAACATTGAAAATAGTATGCATTCCACACACGATTTGATGATAAAAAGGCAATGGATTTCACGTGTGTTGTAACTAGGGAAGATCTTTCTTGAATAACAAGCTAAATTTCAGTGATTTTTCTAATGCAAAAAATATTATATGAATATGGTGCACAAGTCATGTGGACTACTTTTATGTAACTTTTACAGTGCTTTTTTGTCCTTTTTGAAGCTTGACAGCTATGGTCACTTTAAATGGATATTTAATTCATTTGTGGTTGAAACTTAAAACTTATATGCATGTGTGTGTATTTATATAAACAATAAATATACACACAGTACACACACATATATTATGTAAACAAAAACTTTTATTTTGGATGCGATTAATCGCGATTAATCATTTGACAGCACTACTTAAAATATTTTGTTATCTGTCTGTCTACCAATGCTCTGAAGTCCCACCTGCATTAACATTGAAAATAGTATGCATTCCACACACGATTTGATGATAAAAAGGCAATGGATTTCACGTGTGTTGTAACTAGGGAAGATCTTTCTTGAATAACAAGCTAAATTTCAGTGATTTTTCTAATGCAAAAAATATTATATGAATATGGTGCACAAGTCATGTGGACTACTTTTATGTAACTTTTACAGTGCTTTTTTGTCCTTTTTGAAGCTTGACAGCTATGGTCACTTTAAATGGATATTTAATTCATTTGTGGTTGAAACTTAAAACTTATTGTTCTAACCGACTCTTCTTGTTTTCCAGGAGCCCACTGTTCTTCTACACCACTGGAGTTATACTAGGAGTCATCGCCACATTTGTTTTCCTGACGCTTGTGCTCCGAAACTTCGTACCAAAGGTGTGTAATGCTTCTGTCACAACCTTGATCATGATACACAGTATCACATGTTTCCTCACACTGATCAAACATGTTGGATGAGTAGTATGAGTTTAAGCCTGTCATGCTGGCATTGTCTCCGCCGATGAGATTAAAGATAAAGGGAGGTGGAGACTCACTCCTCGACCCAAACATCCTCAGGCATGTACATCATCGTAAGGATTTGCTGTGCAATCAATTACAGAATGATTGGCAGCTCACAGTTTTGGGGCAGGTCAGAAGGCCAAGCACATTCACTAAGGCTCTGTTTTTCCCCCCAGCGAGGGCTGTTCCTGGTGTTGTTGGGCGCTGGCTCTGGTCTGTCCTACATGGGGATCCAGAGGGTGTTAAATGAATGGGATGACATCGTGACCGAGCACTGGATGGAATTACTGGGTAACTAGGCAACCCTTTTCTGTTACAACCCATCTTGCCCTGTTTTCCTTTGCAATCATGTCATCAGCTAATTACATCAGACAGTAAGCCTTCGCTATTAATGTTAATAAATGGTCTTTCAAATGTACCTTTTGTACAGGTTTGCGTTTCAGTCGAATGCCACATGTTGTCTGTTAATTTGCTTGACGTGTTCTTTATACAATAGAATAATTACTGTACATGTCATTTAGACAGATTATCCTTCTACACTCTCGCTGCATGTTTCATCAGCTGAAGTGCTCGCATTAGTACATGCCAGCATCACATAGTAACAGTCTAGAGCAGATTGAGATTCACCTTTTGTATCGTATATCTTGGCTCCGTTAGTGTTATAATATATGAGGGCCAAGTATTTTGAATGCTGAAATGAATGCCTCTTGACTGCACAATAGACTATTCTCTGCCAAATCAATTTCCCTCTTCAAGCACTCGCAGTATGTAAATGCATCGGTGTTTGAATGCGAGAACCACAGGCATAGATTAAGGGAAAGAAGCTGCAGTGCTGCTGGAACATTGATTTCTATGCCTAAAACAAAAAGGCTCTGGGAGGATTACAGCCCCAGTGAATGTCTGCTTTTTTGGCCCTTTTATTTGCTCTTTGTTTTTTCTTCTTCTTTGTTTTCTCAGATCTACTGTAACATTAAAGGAAATGTTCAGTCAAAACGGTTAGGAATCACTTTATAGTGAGTAAATAATGACACAGTAATTTAATAAAACCAATTTTGTTACATTTATTTATCACCATTGTTCTTTGGATTGTATAATAGAGTATTTAGCAATCCATTGCTTTGTTGCAGCAATAGCCCATAATGTTTGCATTCAGTGAGTGTAGTAAGCTTGGCAAATATACCACATGACATCCATTATTTTATATTGATGTTACACAGTCACACAATGCACATTTTAGCAAGTGAAAGCTTGCCTTTAAGGAATGGTTCAACGTGACACTGGGTTGTTTCAATGTGTATAGATCTATTGTGACTGTTGCAACCTGAGTGTTGTATGTACGTATTATTACTGTTGCTTTATGGGCTGTTTATGACAGGCAAGCTCAGGCAGGCTGCTTCTGAATTACACAAATTGGGTGTGCTTTTTTATTGTTACCTTACTACATAAAATGGCAAGGTGCTGTATGTATACATGCGTGTGTAGGGAGGTCAATAATACCAAACTTGACATTTACAATTTTTTGACATTTTCTCTTTCTCTGCAGTTTATGTGCTCATATCTGGCTTATTTAGCTTTGCTGTATGCTATAAACATGGCCCTATCACCAACAAACACACCCTCAATTTGATGACCTGGTGTATGCAAGTAGTGGGCATGGTTTTGGTGTACTATGGGATCACATTCCCCCCCGCCTGCTACATACTGATCATGTTCCTGTTGTGCTGGAAGATTGTGCCCTTGGCCTGGAGCCTTCTGCACTTGATCTGGAGTCTTCTAATGTGGATTTGCAGGTAAGAAAAGCACCTCAAACTGTGAAACAGGAGAGAAATTTTTAGGGCAGGGCTTTGTATTTTCCCCATCCAATTGCATTCAAAAACTGATCATGGTTACTTACCAAAATGAAGCCAGGAGGTTGGAGGAAAGAATTAAAAAGGGCTGGTGACACTATACTTTTGGTTCCATTGACTTCCATTCACACAAAAGCAAATACAGGAGACAGAAGCTCATGCTAATTATGCTGCGCACCAAAGTTCAAGTTTGGTGAACTCTGCCCTGCGAATTTGTATAACGTGAAAACATGGTGTAACCAATAGTAGATTGATAAGTCACGGCATGACGTCTTAGCTGAATTAAAAGAATGAAACTTTAAATCTGTAAGAATGCAGTGTTGCAATACAGTGGAGTAGATTGTCATCATTTTTGATCATAATTTTTCATTTTGGATGTGTAACATGTTGAATTCTCTTTTTAAAAAAAGACTCAAAGATTATGCTCAAAGTCTAGTGTGACCACGGTTTAAGAAGGATTCATAATGTCAGCCAAATTAGAAAGTTTTCCCAGAGACAAAATCAATGTTTCTTAACATATTGGCGTCACACACACACACACAAAATCTTCAGTCTTCTTTTTTGCTTTGTGCAAATAATGTGCAGAGATGAATTGTACACAATAAGACATGCATTAAGAAAAATAAATAGGGTAATTTTGAGTTTATGCTGACTAAGTCTAAGATGGAAACTGAAAGCTAATCGTATGCTGAAATTAACCTTTGAACAGGTGAAATAGGCCTATGTAATCATAAAAATTAGCATGTATTAACTTTGACTTTCTGGCTTCAGTCTCTTTTACTCATTCCTGGGCTTGTTCTGGAGGAAGAAACGGCCCAAGGTCAGGCTACTGACTGAGGAGGAATACAGAGAGCAGGGAGAGATCCACACCAGAGCCTCTTTGGATGAATTACGGGAGCACTGTAACAGGCCTGGCTTTCCTGCATGGGACACTGTGTTGAGGCTGCGATCACCACATAGGTATTTATATTTTGTATTCATCAAAATAAGCATGTTCAAAGGTCACACGTACTGTATACATCCCATTTTATTTAATGATGTTTCTCACCAGTTGTTTCTGCCTCTTTCAGGTATGCAGAGTTTCTGCGCAGTGGCAGCCACATCACCCAAGAGGAGCTTCAGAATCATGAGAATCAGTACGGGCTTGGCGGGGCGTACTACGAAAACATGCTCTTTAACAGCAGCTCCAGCGACACCCAGTCGCACAGAGGAGAAGCAGAGGACACTAGTGAAGACGAGCTGGAGAGAAACAGTCCTCCAACCCAAAATAACGTCCCCAGTCCTGATGTATATACTCCAGCCGTCTGCCCGTATCCCCCCGTCACCTACACCCCTCAGCCAGAACCCATGGATCCAGAAGACCAGGATTTCTTTTAAAATTGTCCTCCTGTCTGTAGGATGAGTGATTTTATGTTCATTTTAAAGAGACTTTTTTAATTGCAAAATATTTTTAGGAAGGAATGACTCTAAGGAACATTAGTAGGTCCATAAGGATTGTAAAAAATAATCTTTAGCTCTCATTTGCGTTTAAATGATCTCTTTCAGACGGCGTGGGCTGTTATATTTTTTTAGCAGGAGTTTGTATTCTACTACCCAAGTGATGCAGAGCTGGGAATAACACTGTATTGTACATACTGTATGTTAATAGATAGTGACTGTGCTGCTCTTAGGTATATCAGATCATCAAGACATTATTGCAGTCGCTAAAACATTTGCCTCAAATGCTCAAGACAATGACTCAACATACAATACCACAGCATTTATGTAATTTAAGGAAACAGTGTCCTCTAGTGTTGGTTAAAGAAACAGTTCACTTATAAGTGCAAATAGTGTCTGTTGTTTACTCGTCCCAATCTTAATCTAAACCTCTATGTCCTCATTGGAACAAGTAGGGGACGTTTATCAGAATCTACAAATTATCATATAGTGAAACTAAACGAGGACATACTGTTCCTAAAAGCTACAAAACTGACATCAAAGCATCTTAATGTCTTCTGACGTCATATGATAGAATAGCAGAACGTATTATTATTGAATAACAACTAAAATTAGATCTATTTATCACACAAAGCTATCCTAGTGGCTGTTCAAAGAAAATTCTTTTTTACATTCCACTGCTACTTTTTCATTGTTTTTTTTTGTATGTATTATTATTAACTAGCTATACATGTTTGACCATTGAGTTGACTTTTAGTCGTTTTTGGAGCTCACAAATGATAAAATGATAGGAAACCTCAAGGGACATTGTGATTAAAAAGCTTCTGCTTTTACGTAAATTTTGGCGTTCTCCCTAGAACCTTTTTCATTGGCAAAATGTTTGTATTCCCCCCCCCAGAAACTTTGTGTTTTTGGGAGAATGCAAAGGTTCTTTGGGAGCACAAAAGCACTAAAATATTTTTTCCTCCCATCTGATATATATATATATATTATTATTATTTTCAATCACCATGACCTTTAGTGCAGGGATGTCCAATCCTAGTCTTGGAGGGCCGATATCTGAGTGGATGGTGCATCAACTCATGCGGGTTTACATATCTACATGCTTCCATTTCAATTCTTTCCTTTTTATTGAACTTTTATCTGAAGAATGTATGTTATTATAAACATTTCAAGTTTTTACAGTCTTTTATATTGCCATCTAATTTAATACAAAAAGACAAATGGCTAAATTCTCAACCAGAATATTGTATTGTTTCATCATATGTAAACATAAGCAGAGGTCACTTATACACAAAGCTGCGAGGCAGATGGTTTCAGACACCATATAGTGCAAATCAATACCTTTTGATGGTTTGTAATAGCTACTATACTCTTGGTTTTATGCATAACTGCGTATATTTAACAGAACACAGCATGGCTTTTACATATTTTATTATATACAGAGTAGATGCTTTTATATTTAAATTTGGTCACAAGAAATATGGAAGCACGATTAGCAAAATAACATACAGAGTGCAAAGCAACTATGCTTCTCTATTGCAAAGTCCCATGTATATTACACTGAAGGACCTCAGCTGTTGGATTATAAGCATTAAACGCTCAGTAATGTGCAGATCTCCTCATAGACACTGACCTTCAAGCATTCTGTACAGAGACTCGCAGGCCCTTTGTGACTAAGGCAAGACATCAACTGTGGCAGTGCAAAGCATATTGATTTTATCGCCTCGGAAAACAAATCCCTCGCTAAAGTAGAACACCTTGTAGGTCAACATATTTTTTGGTCCAAAGTCAGCTGTCACTTTTCACACCCCGTAACATGTCTCTAAATCATAAGGCTATATCCCAAACAGGTTCAGTTGATTTTGGATTGTGGTTGTGCTTTCGGAGGCTGCTGTTTGGAGTGCCCTGGCAATGGTGCCGAGTTCTCTACTGGTTCGTTTCTCCCTGCAGATGGAGACGGTTCTTCCACAGGACGGACAGGATGTGTGTTTAGAGGAATGAATGCACTGGTAGTAGGTCCTTGGGAGAGATATTCTGCTGGACTTAATGTATCGGGTTGCGAAGATGTGGATTCATCAGCAGGTGGCATCGCTGAGGTTTGCTCATTTGTCTCCTACAAGACGAGAACATAAAGGTTAAACATGTAAAATAAATGATTGAGGTAAGGTACACTTTATTTGTTAAAGGGTGTGCTAGAGTGATTTTTAAAAACATGTTTAAGTCACATTTTACCCCAAAATTTAAATAAAAAACAAAATTAAGCCTTTTTTAAAATAATTTTATGATTCTTTACATTGTAATATTATATTAATGAATATTGTGATATTTTTATTTTCCCTCTCAATTCTCATTGTCTTAATGCATCTAGATGTTTTTAAAAATAATAATATTTAACTATTCTCTATAGGGTTAAGATTAATGATACCTTTTTATTTTAATAAATATAAAGGCAGTATAACAAAAGCATAAAGCTTTTTAAAGCATAAATCCTAAAATGTAAATAATATATTTTTATTCAAATTTGAGAATCACAAGTGGTTCTAAAAAAGAATTTTAATAATATTTTTTCCTCAATTATCATTACATTATATCTAGATTTAACATTTTTCATTTATTTTTATAGGGTTAAGGCTAAAGTAAATACTGTATTTTTTAAATAAAAATAGTACAATCAATTATTACTATGATGCATTAATTTTTATTTATTTTTTTATATATTTATTTATAATTTTCCCCCCCAAGCTTTAACAGAACACTTTATACAATTAAGGTTATAACTTTTCCCCCATGATGACCCTTACCGCCAAAATAATTAAACAAAATAAAATAAAATTGCAAAAAACAACAACAATAAGAATAGGCCATTTAGGAAGAATTAAAACAAAACAAAACAAAATAAAATAAAATAAAAATAAAAATACAAGATAAACTTTACAATATTGTACACATTCACACATGAACAATATCATTATAGGAATAATAAAAATAAAGAAATAAATGAAATAATTCATTTTTAATCAAACTTTGAGAACATGTGGTATAAATATCACCAAAAATATAATATTTTGGGGTGAAATATGACCTAGACAGGTTCTTGGACATATTTCGTGAGACTCACCAACCAAGCATTTGTTTGACTTCAAATATGAGTCACTGCTTATAAAAAATAGTGTACTTTCCAGTTTAGTTCTTGTTTGTCATCTACAATGCGTCAAATGCGACAAACACACACACAGACGCCAGCATTTCCTGATTTTAAACATTTGCTCAAAAATGAAAATACACAAATATTTCAGTTGACGTTACAATAAAGAGCTTTATCTGAAGCCTTGACATGTAATACTCTCATGCAGAGAAGAGAAATTTGGACACAAAGTAGCTGAAGCACAGAAGTGTGTTTTAAGAAAAGACAAACAAAACTGACAACAGAGAAGCGTTTATTTTTGGTAAGAAGTGGGTTGTACAATGGTGTTAGTAAGACTTACGTAAATGATCCAAGAATACATTAAGAATGAGAGAGGAACAGTGACAGGACTGCATGCATTTTCGTGTACAAAAATCAAAGTGCAAAGACAGATTTTTTTCTCACCTTTCCCCTGAGAAAATGACAGCATGAATGCAAAGAGAAAGATTGAACAATTCAGTAAAGAGATCAGTATGAAATTGGTTTTCACAATAATTACATACCAAAAAGCCAAGATGACAAATTAATAGATATAAATAAGAAAATTAGCAAGAAAAATGTAATGAAATGTTATTAAATAGCAAGAGTGAAACTTTCACCACCTCCTTACGTCCACATCCCAAATCACAAAAGGTGCCACCCTACCTGCGGGGCTTGACTTTCACCACAGGGGTCTTTCTTTGACAAAGTGACCCTATCTCTGATCTGATAGAGGGCGAAAGCGATGGTGACCCAGGGGGAAGCAGAGACCACCCAGGCCGGCTTGTTGGCATCTTCTTGCTCTTCCTGATGCCTGGTTTTCTTAGGAGGCGTCTTTGATTCGGGGTTTGGCTGAGATGCGGATTGGTTCTGGACTAAGTCAATAGTGGCGATAGGCACTGGGCTGGAGGGAACTGGGATGTTCTCAGCCAACATCGAGCCCTCTGTAAAAGAGCACAAAGACGTAATCAATAAGCTGTCGCAGGTTTTACTGCAGCAACATGACCTTGTTGTTGTAAAACAGCAGGATGAAACATACTTTTATCCTCGTTCTGACCAAACAGCCACTGTATCAGAGAGAAGATGAGTAATGTGACCAGAGAGGCCATTCCGAGGCCTCTGAAGGTTTCTGCAGCACCTAAACAGGAAGTTTGCAAGATGAAAAAGGAAGCTTGAGAGGAAACAAGCCTGAAACTGTAAGATGAAAGTCATTCACACTGAAAAGCACAATCTGAAAGTGTTCTTTTTGATATATATATTCAGTGGGGGGGTCCAAAAGTCTGAGAATTTTATACAATTTTATATATATAAATATTATAATACTCTCTCTCTCTCTATATATATATATAATCAGTAGCAGTGTGAAATATAATTACAATTTAAAATAACTATCTTCTATTTGAATATATTATAAAACGTAATTTATTTATTTGATGGCAAAGCTAAATTTTCAGTATCCGTTACTCCAGTCTTAAAGGGGTGGCTCACTGGGTTTTTTCTAGGCTTGATTGTGTTTATGGGGTGCAGTCTAACATGTGTTAATGCTTCGTTTTTTAAAAAACACATTATTTTTCACATAATTGACCTTTATTCCACACCGCTCTGTCCCTTCTCTAGTGTTGGGTCGTTCTTGAACGATTCGTTATGATCTGAATGAGAGAGAGAGAGAGAGAGAGAGATGCAGAGCGTGTGCAGAGCAGGGGGACGCGAGGAACAGTATTACGAGCCGCTGCTTTAGAACATTGATTTTGAAACTTGTGAATCCATTAGAATTGTTAGAAGACAGAATCGCGATTCTTAAATGAATAGATTTTTACGTGCACCTCTAGTTTTCTCTTCCTCTTCTCTAAAGCAGCGCAGCATGGCCTCGCCCCCTTTGCTGCCTTTTCCCGAGGGCGGGGTTTATCTGGGTTTGTGATGTCACGAACCCGGGAAGTAACTCGTTGTAGTCCCTACCAGCCATTTTTGTAGGCATTAAACTGCCAGAATTTTAAAAGACGATATCTCCGTTTGCATTGAACTTTCAGCTTCGTAACTTTACAGATATTGTTTATGCTCAAACAGCAACATTAGACACTAATTAACATTAAAAAAGTGAAATAGCAATGAACCACCCCTTTAAGAAAATCATTGCTCCTTCAGAAATCATTCTAATATGCTGTTTTTGCTGCTTAATATTTTTGTAGAAACTGTGACATTTTGTTCAGGATTCGGGATGAAAATGAAAATAATTTATTTGAAAAAGGTTTTTTTTAGATTTAGATTTTGTTTTAGAACATTGTTACTTTTGATCAATGTAATGCATCCTTGTTGAATAAAAATATTAATTATTTTCCCTTTACTTACCCCAAAATTAATTGGTGTATCAAAGTTTTCCACAAAAATATTAAACAGCAAAAAACTATTATCAACACTGATAATAACAAATATTTCTTGCGGACCAAATCAGCATTAGAATGATTTCTGAAGGATCATGTGACGCTGAAGACTGGAGTAATGGCTGCTAAAATTCAGCTTTGCCATCACAGGAACAAATTACATTATAAAATATTATACATAAAAGAAATATATATTTTAAATTGTAATATTATTTTACAGTTTTACTGTTTTTATTGTATTTTTTGTCAAATAAGTTTTAAGTTAGACATTTAAAAATGAAATCTAAGAATTTATTCATATTTAACAAACAAACAAACAAACAAAATCAATCCATCATGCAATATTTTCAATTTGGTCTCAGACTTTTGGATACAGAATAATTTAAAGTGAATTCTACCTACAAGAGTCTGAATCTTTGTAACTGTGTCTAAATATATAACAACATCAAAGCATGCATGAGGCACATGTGTGGAATGTCTGTGACGTCACATGGTCTTTGTTGATGTCATACCGAAGTAGTTCACAAAAACCCCTCCTAGCATGGCTCCACAGCCTCTCCCCAGCCCCAGGTGCAGCCCCTGCAGGATCCCCTGAGCCGACGTGCGCAGAGCTGGAGGAACAGCAGCACTCAAATACGAGATGCATGCCGCCCACACTGCTGCATGTGTCAAACCTGCACGACACATCAACATAAATAAACACTTGTGCATCTGCTTGAATGGATAAACATAGACTACTCATGTGTTCTTTGTAATACATATGAACCACAACAATAAGACAACATTTGTGACCCTGGACCACAAAACCAGTCATAAGGGTCAATTTTTTTTTAATCATCTGAAAGCGGAATGGCCGGGCTAGCGTGAGCGGAAGCCCCGGCTTAGCGTGAGCTGAGGCCGGGCTAGAGTGAGTGGAAGCCCCGGCTTAGCGTGAGCTGAGGCCGGGATAGAGTGAGCTGAAGCGGCGGGCTTGAGAACGGCGCTCCCGGCGGATCCGACGAATGAGCGACAACCACATGTGACGACCCTGGGCTGGATTCCGCTTCGTCCACCCCTTTAATATCTGAATGATTTTTGGCATAAAAGAAAAATCAATAATTTTGACCCATACAATGTATTTTTGGCTATTTCAACAAATATACCCCAGCGACTTAAGACTGGTTTTGTGGTCCAGGGTCACATTTGAGGTTGATAAACAAACAAATATGAATAAAATGTTGAAAAGCAGCTCTGTACAGATATTACGTAATATGACTTCAGTCTGCTACATGGGATCATTAATCAGGAACCAAATGCAAAAACAAAATAGGAACAAAAAACAAAAACGCAAAATATTAATAATTAAAGCTGAGAGTCAGCAGTATAACATGTTATTTTAGCCTGTGTCAAAATAGTAAAAGTGAAAATTCAATAAAAATACTTTATATATTAAATAACTATATAGTAATGCCTGTTTTGTATAATTTAGTGCATTTAACTCACAAATGAAAGGTTCATCTTATGGGATTATTTGATTATTAACTTATTATTACTTGAATAAATTTATCTTTTGGTTTGCCTATATAGCCTAATATAACATGAATATTCATTAAAAAAATAACTGTAAACAACTAAATTTCGCTCTTCGTTTTTGTGCCTAAAAACTTCCTTTAATATGTTTTTTGTTGTATTGGATTGATCTCACACTGTATTTTCATATTCCTCTGTTTCTTTAGAACTTATATAAATAAGCAGTCTTAAACACTGATATACACTACCAGTATTTGAACAGTAAGATTTTATGTTTTTTAAATTAGTCTCTTCAGCTCACCAAGCCTGCATTTATTTGATCTAAAGTACAGCAAAAACTGTAACATTTTGAAATATTTTTTACTATTTAAAGTAAAGTATTGTTTTCTATTTGAATACATTTTAAAATGTAATGTATTCCTGTGATTTCAAAGCTGAATTTTTAGCATCACTACTCTAGTCACATGATCCTTCAGAAATCAATCTAAAAAAAAAGTATTATTATTGTTGAAAACAGCTGAGTAGTATTTTTTCAGGCTTCTTTGATGAATAGAAAGTTCAGAAGAACAGCATTTGTCTGAAATAGAAATCTTTTATAAACATTATATTATATAAACATTATAAATGACATTATCATCACTTTTGATCAATTTAAAGCATCCTTGCTAAATAAAAGTATTAATTTCTATCATTTCTTTACCAAAAAAATGAATGGTACAATGTTACAAAAGCTTTTTATATCAGATAAATGCTGATCATTGGATCTTTCTATTCTTCAAAGAATCCTGAAAAAATGTACTCAACTGTTTTAAATATTGATAATAATAATAATAATAATAAAAATATTTCTTGAACAGCAAATCAGCATATTAGAATGATTTCTGAAGGATAATGTGACACTGAAGACTGGAGTAGTGATGCTGAAAATTCAGGTTTGATCACAGGAGTAAATCATATTTTAAAATATATTCAAATAGAAAGCAGTTATTTTAAATAATAAAAATATTTCACAACATTACTGCTTTTGCTGTATTTTGGATCAAATAAATGCAGGCTTGGTGAGCAGAAGAGAATTATTTAAAAAACATTAAAAACGGTTCAAAAACGTATGGCTGGTAGTGTATAATGACATATTACTCAGTTACAGCTAAAGCAAACAGGCATTACGCCCATGTAAGGTGAGGACAGGGTCATCCTGTACAGTGTCAATAGTCAACACAGTCACAAGCCAATAGTGGCTGAAGCAGCTAAACAGGCTTTTAAACCTGCTTTAGAACATTTCAAAGGTCTTGACATTTTAATAATTGTGCTTTACACAGAAACAGAAGAGTTCACTCTTCTAAGAACTGATGTTGAACAATGTATTGTAGAGGTTGACCGATATGTGTTTTCTCTGGCCGATGCCGATATTTAGAAATCAGGGCAGCCGATGGCCGAGCGATGACATCGCGGAGGCTACTGTCGGACCCACAGACACATTTCATGACGTTATAATCAGCCCAAAAGTTTCGTCTGAATTGTTTCTACTTTCACATGCAAATGACTTGCTGAACTTATGAATATGATAAGCACGGTCGGCATCAAATCTAGTAGGATAATCTGATCATATATCGTATCATATCTTGGAGACGTCTATTTGACGTCTGCATTTACATCTGGAAGATGTATTTTTTACAGTGTTTGCTCATCTGCAATACGTCTATGGGATGCTTTCTATCAGATGTCAAATAGATGTCTTTAAGATGTTTATGATTTAGAATGTATGTAAAACTGACATCTTACAGACGTCTGTCAGATGTTTATACATAGCAGATGCTTTCCAGATCAAGTGATCTTTAACAGACATCTTGTAGACGTACGTGTGCTATCTTAAAACGTAGTCTCAGCCTCAGACGTCACACCCACGGACCGTTGGCTTCAGCCGTCAGTCTGAAGGTCTGGCTACGTGAGATTTACGCTTTCGAAACGGTCTGTTTTGCCCTGCCATCATTAGCTGAAGCTATATGTGAATAAGGCGCGACTGCAGAGTGTGAGCTGCTCACTGTTGCCAACTCTCGCGAGACAAATAAGCAACCGAAGCTTCAAAAACAAGCCCAATATTTTTTAATGATTTATTATCATCAATATTATTTATTATCAATTACTTATTACCAATAAATGAGCCTGCAACATATTAAATTGAAACTACTCTTTTATCTAAAAAGTAAAAACAGAAGTTATTTTACAAACATCAAAGTTGGAACAATACTCATCTCCAATCACCTGTGAGCAGAATAGGATTAGAGAGATGGAAAAGGAGAAGAACACAAGAGCTTCAATGGGGAGCTGTAACATAGTCACATATCTATCGCCTAATAAAATATATTCAAACCAAAAGTATATACTGTATATATTACTATAAGCCTACTTTTTTTTTTTTATTACAGCCCATGATAATACATTAAAAAACATTGTAAAAATTAACTTATAAAAGAAAGTCATCCCACTCCTCTATTACGTCTACTATCATCACTTGGATTACAGCGTCACGCTCTTTCTTTTTGAACATGATGGGCGGAATATTTGATGAATTACACTACAGCACTAGTATTATTGCACCAACTGGCCTTTAACTGTGAGCAGACAGTTAAGAGTGTCAATCAATGCATTGGAGAATATGGCGAGCATAAAGGTAAAGAAACTAAGTTGCTTGTCAGATTTTCCTAACAAGCAACCATATTTTTTAAAAGAAGCCCCAAAAAAATGTTTTCACGCAACTTTACAAAAAAAGAAGCCCAAAGTTGCGTTTAATAAGCGGATTTGGCAACCGTGGAGCTGCTCCGTCTCATGCAGCCAGAGGGAGAGGGATTCTCCGGTACAGCTGCGCCTGCCTATAAATTTGCAGCACAATCGGCTGATGCCGATTAATTAAAAAAATGCCCAAAATCGTCCCGATTAATCGGCCAGCCGATCAATCTAGCCTCCTAAGTATCAATAACACATGTCTTTTAGCTTTGAAATAAAAACAGCACTGCCTAAACCTGTCTGTTTATTTCTTAACTGTAACTGTATGATTGCAACAGCGTATCTGATGTGAAATAAGCTGTCAGATATACTTCAAAAACAGCTAAATCATGTCCTTAGATGATCTCGACGTCAGCTGTGGTCACTCAAGAACACAGCCTACCAATCCAAACTCCACTTCCTGTTTGATAAGGCCCGTCGAGCAACACAAAACCCCCTGATTTCTCACCTTGAAGTACTTCCATGGGTAAAACTATCCATGCATTCTCTAGGTAGGAGATGTACAGATAGCGTGCGGTGTTACAGGCCAGTCCGATATAAAGGACTCTAAAAAAAAGAACACAATCATGTAATACTTGAATGTCATATTTCATTCATGCACGTGAAACAATGCTTTTCTGTACAATGAAAATGCCACACTGGGTGTAGCTAAACCTGTTTGGTTTATAAGGCCTATTGTAGTTAAGGCTGGGAGTTGCATTTGCTGGTGATGTCAGTCTCTATTCTGACGCCCAAATGAATGACTCACTCTGTCTTATGTACGAGCTGTGAGCGTGACCGCACAAGATCTCGCCAGTGCTAATCTACAAACACTGAATCTCCAACAGGAAAAAACAACGTTAATGTCATTAATGCCAGTTTAATTTGAATGTTTTTTCCTGGAAAACCAATCTAATGAGAGCGCTGGTGCTTTAAAATGAAGCGTCTCATTTCTCTGCTACTGGCATCACTAAGCATAAATTATAGTCTGCATATATTTTCTAAATGCATGTTAGTGTTGTTATTGTGAACAATTCATCCATTTAATTCATTCATATTTATGTTTTTAACTAGCAATTTTTAATTAAAACATCATAACACAGGTGGCATCTCCGAACATTCAGTTTGCTTAAACCCCACCCTTTTTTATGATCACCTGCAAGCTCAGATTGATAATAAATATATTGAAAAAAAGTACCTGTCCTACATTTTTTTCTTTTCCAATAATCCTTTTAACTGAGATGTACGTCAAATTACAGAAGAAAGGTCTGTTGCTACTTCCGTTTCAACGCAACTTTAAATAGAATAATGATTTCCAAACAGGTTTCCTAAACACTCTCCCTCTCTGCCATTGGTTGAACAAATACATAGCCCCACCCCAAACTCACACCATTGGTTGAGTCAGTGTTGCTGTTGTCGGACTTGTCAGGAAGCTTGACAGACCAATGTTTTGCACCACAGTGTTTACACATTTTGAAGGAATCAACTCACTTACAGTTGAGCTGAATTTACTACAAAATTATATTACATGAACTATAAAAAAGTGAAAACCTAGCAAATTGTTTTAGAATTATAACCAACAATCTGTGTAACTGGAATGAACATCAAAATACAGAAGAAAAGATCTAGCGCTACTTCCATTTCATCAAAACATTAATTAAAATAACGATTGTTTCCAAATAGGTTTCCTAAACAATCTCCCTGTCCACCATTGCTTATACAAACACATAGCCACACCCCAATCTCACGCCATTGGTTAAGTCAGCATCACTGTTGTCGGGCTGGTCAGGAAGCTCAAACAGAGCAATGTTTTGCTCCACAGTGTTTACACATTTTGGGGGAATCAACCTACTAATGGCTTACTTATAGTTGTGTGCATTTTAAGCATACTAACACCAAAAAAACTACACAAAAACCTTTAAACAGGAGCTTTTAAACTGCTTTTTCCATGCAACTACATGCAAGCTCTGGGAGATAGCCATGCAAATGTTGACTCTACAAACTACAGAGAACATTTCACTGTACACTATTTTGGCTCCACCACACCCTTTGCCTTTAGAAAGCTTTAGAATTGATCCACAAAAGAAGCAAGCTCAGTGGATCAATGCTGGAAAGCCTAGACCAGTGTTTCCCATGCAGACAGAAACAATACTGTACTACATTGATGTTTCCTGTCGGCTAAATTTTTGAGTGGACTTTGCTGTTCTGATTCGCATGAACGGTATATGAGTGGAGCGACTTTCAGAGCGCACATGCATAGAGCGGGATAATACGCAGAGCGTCACACAACGTGAAAGTGAAACCTGAGCGGTGAACTAATTTTCGGCAGCCGGAATTTCGGTGCATCTCTAATTATTGACGACATCAGAAATGGATATTATATAATAGATGCTTTTTTTTTAACATTTTAGCAATTTAAAAATATAAAAAAATGATGTTTTTACACGGCACCCCTGCTCTCGACAGACGGCACCCCGGTTGGGAAACACTGGCCTAGACAATGTGTGATGGGGCTAATGGCAGGATAAAGTTACAGGCCTCTCTGCAGTCATGACTGAAAATAGGCCACTTAACAAAGACTACAGAGACAAAACTGAAGGTATATCACATGGATGAACAAAACATCTTCATCTCCATAAGAAGATTTTATAAATGATTTTCAAAATGTAGAATACAATAATTTATTACTAATTTATATTTTAAGAACTATAAAAATAAAAATGTAGCAAATTGTTTTATACTTATATAAAATATAATATATAAAATGTTATACAATAAATGTTACTATAAAATTACATCTATGAGATATAAAGTCACGCTGTGAAATTTGAAGTAAAAATTGTGAGATAAGTCACATTATGAAATATAAGGAAACAATTGTGATATATAAAATCACACTGTGAGATAAAGTCACACAGTGTGAGATATTAAATCACATCGAGATAAAAAAGTTACACAGTGAGAAATCACAATTGTGAGATATAGTATCTTTGTGAGATATTTAGTCATAGCAGAAGCAGTTCTGCAAGTTTCACCACCTCAAATCCATTAGATTTTATGACTTTTTTATTTAACAAAAATCAAGTTGTAATATTCTCAATTTAAATGCTCAGTGTGGTAAGCCAGAAAATATATTTTGTATAGAGCTGCAGTTCTGTTACGCAGCAGAATTACAATGCCTGCAGATGCAGTTTGCTGCTAACTAATCAGCTTTTCACAAAACAGCATCTGTCGACAAACATAGCAGTTTCAGTGGTCACTGAAACTGTTGTTTGAGGGTTCTGTATCACAAAACATCTGCTAAATGCTACCAGTTAACATAATAAAAAATGCAAAGACTGAGCCACCAGTACAACTTGAGCTATCTTAAAGGGGTCCTATTATGCTTTTTGACTTTTTCAACTTGGTAAAATATGTGAAAAATAATGTGTTTTTCGAACAACCTAGTACGAGAGCCTAGTACACCCCAAAACAAAATCAAGACTTTGTAAAAGAGCATAACAGGACCCCTTTAAGGTGATTCATCTTGTTCACTCGGATGAGCAGGTGCTCTGGGAAATACCACACACTTGAGAAATACCACAAAGCAGATTGAGGATGTGAGCAAACCTTTCCATGTGCCTGTATACCAGTGCCCACATACACATGGTAAACATCCTGGAAAAGGGTGGCCTGCATCTTGGTTGTACATTGTGTGCCCAGGCTAGGCAGTGCCCGTTTAGAGCTTAGCCAAAGTCAACAATACTTAATGAGATACATTAAACAACCTTTGGACTTTCTGAGTGAGCCTAATGTACACCACTATGCCAAAAATATGCCAGTCTATATGTGTTAACACAGACATGGCACAAGAAATAAGTGCATTTACATCACTTTTGACCGGATGCTCTTGGTCGTATTCTCATAAAATATTGAGCAACCAGGATATGGTAACCATTACATGAAGGCGGTGCTTGGGCACAGGTCCAAAATACATAAAGTACCATACTAAAATAAAATGGTTGGCTCCGCCCATACAAAGATTTGCTCAACACTAAACCCTGAGCATATATGAGGGTATAGCTTTTGTGAACATCAGAGGCCACCTGTCTATGATATACCAAATGCATAGTAGATTGTTCAACTGAATATCAATACATCAGTAAATCTAGTAAAACCCAAGCAATCTTTTAAAGCAATCGGAATGTATTGACAACATCAGGAAAAATATACCTTTCCATGCACTTTAAACTAAACTTACAATTCTAAAAATAAAAGCTAATTTAAAATTGTAATAAATACTACAAATATAAATAACACTATTATTTATATAACTATATACTAAAAAATACTGCTTCCGAAGATGTTTTCTTCATGGCTGTGGCTACCAATAGATTTTTAATAGAATTAATATATATTAATATATTTTCTGGTAAAACTGCAACCAAGCAGTTCATTCATCCTGCCCAATTTTTGGACAACAATTAAAATACTTAATTGAGCTATGTTTTGATTGGGTACGGTTTAAAGAAACAACTACTGTATGACTGGCAACATAGAAGGGTGTTCACAATGACAGCGGAATCTTCATAGGCGTCTTATGGGTTCACACAGGATGCATTCTTAAGAACAACTTAAAAACATGGGGCTAAAAGTAAGCAAGACATGATGCACCAGTTAAAGACATCATCTAATGCATGTTTACGTAGAAAAATAATTAAAAGCAGCAGAATAGAACACAAAAATGCTTTCTGTGTGAACTGGCTCTCACTTGACCTTAGTCTCCAACTCTATCAAGTGGCAGAACATGATCTGCACTTCCATTAGTTGCCGCTGCTCATTTGCATAAAAGTTGAAGTGTGCACAATTGTCTACTCTCACTGAAACTGACTGACTCTTGGTTTCTACAAATTGCTTTCAGTGTGAATGTCCCAAATAACAGGAGAAGCCTCGGCCAACCACTTGCATTGGAAGTGGACTAAACAGACATACAAGCGGTAAGTGGTTATCCTACTTTGTCTAGCACATGCAAACCTGCCTTTAAACAAATCAAATATGATTTCTAAATGCGAGTTATGTCATTAAATTAATACTCATAATCCAAGCCCCTACTTTCCAAATAGAAAAACCTTCAATACAAGTGCAGTTTAGTATAAAATATGCCATATATTTCACATAATTAGGTTCCCACCTGATGTGTCCAACAAGCTCAATGAGTTTGTGGCTGATGAAATAAGCGGCCAGCTCAGACACGTGACTGAGCACCGAGCAGATGCCAAAGAGAGTGGTGGTGCCCTTCAGGTCCTCCAGATGCCAATAGAGGAAGGTGAACACGAAACCGTAACCAAACCCCATGAACCAGGCCACAAAGAGAACCGTACCATACCGGATGCCACAAATGGTCCGGAAGAGATCTTTGAAGGGAAAAGGTTGCGGGTTGCTTTCTGGGCAAATGGGTGCATCATCTGGGCTGGACTCTGGAGACGAGACTTCCTGAACGACTTGAGGTATTTCCACATCCTCCTTCTTGTCCTCTTCCTCATCTGACTGATAAACCCTGTTGTCAAAGTGGAACTGCGTCGCCACTATCAGCGCTGACATCATCAGGACTCCAAAAACGATGAACGCAATTTGGTAGTTCTTGTAGATGGGCAGGACACAACCCGAGCCCTGGATGAAGATAGTGATGTGCGTGTGGTCGATCCAAATGCCCACTGACAGCATAGCGATACCCCATCCCAGAGATCCCCACATTCTCTGGAGTCCATAACGATCTCGGTGTTGTCCCAAGTACTGAAGAGTGACGGTGTCCACAATGGTCACAGCCGGGGCGCTGAAGAACTCACCAATGATAATGACCAAGAGGATCAAGAGAAATATCGTATCTACTTGTTCCTTATTAAAAACTATGAAATACTCTTTGAGTTTGGCAGTGGTAGCTTGTGTTTCAATTGTCGAGGTAGATTTTGATGTTACTGTCGAGGTACGGGGCGACGCTGTTGACGAGTTAGACAGCATAGTAATGCCGACAGGATTCTCTGTGGAGTTTCCAGAGGGAGTGCTTGTGGTATTCACATTTGCACTTCGAATGTATCTAGAGTGAGGTCCATATGCTGCTAATATTGGCTGAGAAAGCGGAGGAGCAGAGTACACATCCTCAATCAAGTATCTTCTTTGTCTGGTATGGTTACTAGTTTGCGTATAGTTTGTCAAATTGCTTGGTGTCGCAACAGTAGGGTCCTTACTGACACAGGTCATAGCTGCTGGCTTGACAAAGCCGATACCGCAGTTAAAGAACACCCAGCAGAGTACAGAAAACAGCAACACCGCCTTCCCTTTCTTGTAGCGGTCCGCCACTACTCCCCAGAAAGGCGCACTGCAGAACTCTATAAAATAACGGATCCCAACTAGCAGGCCACTTTGGCTGGGTGTCATTCCCAGCTGCTTGTAGTACACAGCAAGCAGGGGGTGTAAAGAGCCATATGCGGAGTAAAAGAAGAAGTAGAAGACCTTGGAAATCAAGAGATGATTGTCTATTCGCACACAGCACCTCTCTGTGCAGTCCATATTCTGAGAGGGCTGAGAAGGGTGTGTGTCAGTGGGGGCAGGCGGTGCTGTTTGACCGGATGGTGTAGTGTTTGCCACCTGCCCCAGGGACAGAGTGTTAAATGGTTCAGACAGAACATATTTCCTTTTCTGGTCCTCCTCATCATCCGTAAGGATGGCCACCCGATCACTCGCCATTTCTGTGAGATAGACATAAACATCTGTTAAGGACATTGGATAATGTCTTCACATTATAGCTTTAACTAGCAATTTTCAAATGTTGGGGCATAACCATTTGGTCAAGATTTGGCTGTTTTTTGGGGCCATTTAGTTGGCAAATCCCATAACATTACCTTGAAGAACAAAAAAAACAAACATATTTTCCATTGACTGACACTGAGAATTCTGGTTCTTTTTTTTTTTTTTTTTTGCTAGCAACAAATTAATTGTAAATATTTCCCAGTTTTACAGTACATATTTTGATGTTTTATGAGATATTTTTTTCCTTGTCTGCTGTCTTTCACATCATATTATGTGACCTTGAAGAGGTTGAGACATTCTTGCTCAGCCAATCAGCTTTGTCATGATGTCATTTTCCTGCACCTCTGATTAGGTACCTTGCATTTATGGGTCAGGTGATTGGCTCAAAAAAATAAGAAATAAATAAAAATAACCCAAAACAACAACAACAACAAATAATCCTATGCAAAGTGTCCATGAACAAAGATAGCCGATTTATAAACACATACTTATGGGCTCATAATGTTCATAATGCAATGCTCATTAAGCATAATAGGCCATTATCTAAAATGATCTAATTATCTATTATAAAAATAAAAACGGTAGAAAAATAAACTTCCAGTATGTTTTCTTTGTGATGTCAAAGCATGTAAATCATACTAATGTATTTTATGTGTTAAAATGGTCTATTTTTCTATTCACCCATGCTAATAATTTGCATATCATTGTCTATATAGCTCATACGAATACTGATACATTTCAGTGTTTAATATTAAGTACATAATTGCTTACTTTTGTGCATTAAACAGTTCTGATACAGTCACCAGTCACTCTATGTCCAATGAAGCAAAACAGTTCATTTTTTAATTTCAAGTTAGACTAATGGATTTTTTTTTTACCTGATTCTAAATCTAAGTTTACATAAGAATGCAACACACCTTTTGTCATCATATAGATTGACCTTAAACAAAATCAATTCAGTAACTGCCCTTGACTCACAATAATAAAGAATAAATATAATTACACATCAAGTTAATATAATGTTGAATATCAGGTAGTATTAGTAAAAACTACATTCTTAGGAATACAATTAAGAGGTGGAGGTTTTGGGCTGTGGAATGAAATTAAGGACACAGTCAACATTCAAAACGGTAACATCATAATAAACTTCACAGGGTGTAGTCCCTTCTGAAGATGAGTAACACACAGCCTAGCCTGTATTAACAGTGCATATTGCACAAACACAATGCCTACATGTAGTTACAAACACAACTGATCATCCATTATTTTTCTTGTACAATGTTTCAGTATAAAACAGGCAGCGGTGTGGCTCACTTACCCGGTTGTTGTGTGGAAGTTTATGTTATTTCACCGTCTGGCGTTGGAGGACGATCCCTTCAACAGACTGCTCTCTCCGTCCAGTCATCATTTTATCACCATCCTGGATTTTTGCTCACTTTCTATGAGCAATCCTCAAACAGCGATGTATTCCGGTAGAGCAAAGGAGCAGGTTTATTGCACGGCTGTTTACATCCGACCTGACGTCAATCTCTCACCTGCCTGCGATGAGCGCAGCGGCAGTGTGTTTGTGGCACTGCCCTCATTTCCACTGATGTCATTAGCAACTGTGACACCCTATTTCGTTCTTCAGTTCCTGAAATGGTGTTTTAAATTGAACGTTTTCCGTATAGTATTTGCCCAAGAGCAGATGCCATGTCTAAGATCAGTAAAATGTTGATGATGTTTAGGATTTGTAATTAATCAAAATAGGCTGTAGTATAGTTTATATTAACTTCTAGGTGGAGTAAAACACTTCTGTATGAACCACTTATTTTAATATTTCTATTTTTAATATATTTTTTTTCTTGTTAGAAATAGCAAACCCATTTATTTTGACCAGCGAACTCATCCAGTAGCCATGCAACAAACCAGCTCTAGAGATTGTGATAAAACAGCGACATCTACTGGCGCTCAATAAAGTTCAAATGAAATACTTGACCTGAAATACTTACAAAAAGCAGCTACCAATACTTTCAGTAGTTATTTTAATACATAATATCTAAATATTAATCTAACCTGTCTCGTATTTTCTGCCACAAAACACTGTCAATCAGAATGACTGACAGCATCAAACTTGAACATATACATTTAGGCTACAATAAATATAAGCATTAAAAACTTACAAAGCATTACAATACAGTATACATACAAGCTATTAACAGCAGCTTTAATTAAATATTCCGCTACAAAAAAAAAGAAGAGCCTAAGTTCTAGGACTCAAATCTGTGAGTCATTTTGTTATCTGTTCATTTTCATGAACCGCCCGAAATTGATTCTCTAGAATGAATCATACTTCCCAGCGCTACATGAAAAACAGAACCGAGTATGAGGAACCGATTCACCGAGATGAATTTCCAACGCAACATATGAGAGCGAAGACCGAACAGAACGAATCGATTCGCCAGAATGAACGTCTGATCGACGTCAAAGGCCTTGCGTCCTATCAAACGAACGCAATTTGGCGCAAATTAAATTCACCTTAGAAGCTAAAGAAGAAGGCAGTTAGGCCGACACCAACACGGAAAGCAAATGTGATATTTCTTCATCCTCGAAAACGTTCAACAAAACTTAACAAGGTAAAAAAATCTTATCTAGACTACGTTAAATATGGGTTCACTCGCAACGAGGATAAGTTTGATATTGAAACTTCGCGTTGCTAACCTGTAACGTAACTCTCAAATAACGCCACAATGAAAAGAGACATGTAACCAAATAAGGTATTTTACCTTTAACATACGTTTAGGTTAAAAAATGGCACAGATAAAATGGTCTGATATGTTTACATGTAAATTAGCTAATGTACATAATTTGCATGAACGCTCAAAACTAGTCAAAAAATAAAATGTATACCCGTCATACAAGCAGGATGAACGATACAGGCTATTAATTGAAAATGTAATATTTAATTGCTTTGAACTAGCTTATGTAATATTTATTTAAACAGTGTACTAGCATTTTTAAACATGCAACATTGTACAGTTTACCTTATTCAGGACTCCATACAGCTGTTAACTGCCTGTATCCAAGTGGTATTTATGATGCTTACTGAAGAATCTGTGAATGGCTTTTTATAAGCCAGGGTTTAGATGTGCATCTCATAGTAATCTTTACACAGCTACACACACACTGGCACATATGCGTATGGTTACAGTACTGTGTGTGCGCCTGTATGAGACAAGATGTCTTTCTAGTCGAAAGGGCATTTTACATTCATCATGTGCTCAACATGAAGTGCTGTTTTGCTTTGAAAACACTTTCAAGGTATAAACCTGCACTCTCCTAAATGGCCTTGATGGTGATACTGTATGCATACCATCTAATATGAGTAATGCAGGGCTTACATAGACAATAAGGCTAATGATTCAAAAAGAAAAGCAGTCACAAGCCATGCACTCAGATTATATAGCCTGTTGTAAAACCAAATAAATAGTTGCCTTTGATAATGGATGCTGATTTTATCTTACAAAATGGTGTATTGATTAAATGTGTCAAAGCCATTATTATTGCTTCTCTAGTTTGAGTCTTAACTGATGTATCGGTTTTATCTGAATTAGAGTCGCCTAAGTTTTTACTGGAAGTTGACTTTATTGTGCATGTGATAAAAGTCACAATTTTTTGGGGAGAAAAACTTTGACTTGCTAGCACAATATATTAGTTGTCGATTAACTTCAAATTGTTTTTATTGTTCTGATGTAAAGGTCAAAAATACTATCCAATTTCATAATGACCACTAATAAATCTGCTAGATTATGGGAATGTTTCTGTATGTTTCTGTACACTGATCTGTCAAAATTTCTCTATTTTTGTATTCCGCAGAAAAATGAAAGTCGTACAGCTTGGGAACAAAACGAGGGTGAGTAAATGATGAAAGAATTCTTATTTTTGGGTTAACTTTACCTTTAAATGTGAAAGAATTGTTTGGATTCTTCCAAGGCTTTTTAACTCCCCCTAAATCATATATAAACATGTTAAAATGAGTGATTACTAGTTTTTAAAAATCATTTTATAGAGACTAAGTGTCTAGATGATGAAGTATTTTAGAGCTGTAAATAACTACAAGATTTATATACACTATAACTCATATTGTGAGTATCATATTTTCAGTGCATTTGAGATTTATCTGTAAAATGTTAAAGAATGGCTTATATTTTGCTATTTTTTGTTATATAAAATTAAGGACACAGTCAACATTCAAAACGGTAACATCATAATAAACTTCACAGGGTGTAGTCCCTTCTGAAGATGAGTAACACACAGCCTAGCCTGTATTAACGGTGCATATTGCACAAACACAATGCCTACATGTAGTTACAAACACAACTGATCATCCATTATTTTTCTTGTACAATGTTTCAGTATAAAACAGGCAGCGGTGTGGCTCACTTACCCGGTTGTTGTGTGGAAGTTTATGTTATTTCACCGTCTGGCGTTGGAGGACGATCCCTTCAACAGACTGCTCTCTCCGTCCAGTCATCATTTTATCACCATCCTGGATTTTTGCTCACTTTCTATGAGCAATCCTCAAACAGCGATGTATTCCGGTAGAGCAAAGGAGCAGGTTTATTGCACGGCTGTTTACATCCGACCTGACGTCAATCTCTCACCTGCCTGCGATGTGCGCAGCGGCAGTGTGTTTGTGGCACTGCCCTCATTTCCACTGATGTCATTAGCAACTGTGACACCCTATTTCGTTCTTCAGTTCCTGAAATGGTGTTTTAAATTGAACGTTTTCCGTATAGTATTTGCCCAAGAGCAGATGCCATGTCTAAGATCAGTCAAATGTTGATGATGTTTAGGATTTTTAATGAATCAAAATAGGCTGTAGTATAGTTTATATTAACTTCTAGGTGGAGTAAAACACTTCTGTATGAACCACTTATTTTAATATTTCTATTTTTAATATATTTTTTTTCTTGTTAGAAATAGCAAACCCATTTATTTTGACCAGCGAACTCATCCAGTAGCCATGCAACAAACCAGCTCTAGAGATTGTGATAAAACAGCGACATCTACTGGCGCTCAATAAAGTTCAAATGAAATACTTGACCTGAAATACTTACAAAAAGCAGCTACCAATACTTTCAGTAGTTATTTTAATACATAATATCTAAATATTAATCTAACCTGTCTCGTATTTTCTGCCACAAAACACTGTCAATCAGAATGACTGACAGCATCAAACTTGAACATATACATTTAGGCTACAATAAATATAAGCATTAAAAACTTACAAAGCATTACAATACAGTATACATACAAGCTATTAACAGCAGCTTTAATTAAATATTCCGCTACAAAAAAAAAGAAGAGCCTAAGTTCTAGGACTCAAATCTGTGAGTCATTTTGTTATCTGTTCATTTTCATGAACCGCCCGAAATTGATTCTCTAGAATGAATCATACTTCCCAGCGCTACATGAAAAACAGAACCGAGTATGAGGAACCGATTCACCGAGATGAATTTCCAACGCAACATATGAGAGCGAAGACCGAACAGAACGAATCGATTCGCCAGAATGAACGTCTGATCGACGTCAAAGGCCTTGCGTCCTATCAAACGAACGCAATTTGGCGCAAATTAAATTCACCTTAGAAGCTAAAGAAGAAGTCAGTTAGGCCGACACCAACACGGAAAGCAAATGTGATATTTCTTCATCCTCGAAAACGTTCAACAAAACTTAACAAGGTAAAAAAATCTTATCTAGACTACGTTAAATATGGGTTCACTCGCAACGAGGATAAGTTTGATATTGAAACTTCGCGTTGCTAACCTGTAACGTAACTCTCAAATAACGCCACAATGAAAAGAGACATGTAACCAAATAAGGTATTTTACCTTTAACATACGTTTAGGTTAAAAAATGGCACAGATAAAATGGTCTGATATGTTTACATGTAAATTAGCTAATGTACATAATTTGCATGAACGCTCAAAACTAGTCAAAAAATAAAATGTATACCCGTCATACAAGCAGGATGAACGATACAGGCTATTAATTGAAAATGTAATATTTAATTGCTTTGAACTAGCTTATGTAATATTTATTTAAACAGTGTACTAGCATTTTTAAACATGCAACATTGTACAGTTTACCTTATTCAGGACTCCATACAGCTGTTAACTGCCTGTATCCAAGTGGTATTTATGATGCTTACTGAAGAATCTGTGAATGGCTTTTTATAAGCCAGGGTTTAGATGTGCATCTCATAGTAATCTTTACACAGCTACACACACACTGGCACATATGCGTATGGTTACAGTACTGTGTGTGCGCCTGTATGAGACAAGATGTCTTTCTAGTCGAAAGGGCATTTTACATTCATCATGTGCTCAACATGAAGTGCTGTTTTGCTTTGAAAACACTTTCAAGGTATAAACCTGCACTCTCCTAAATGGCCTTGATGGTGATACTGTATGCATACCATCTAATATGAGTAATGCAGGGCTTACATAGACAATAAGGCTAATGATTCAAAAAGAAAAGCAGTCACAAGCCATGCACTCAGATTATATAGCCTGTTGTAAAACCAAATAAATAGTTGCCTTTGATAATGGATGCTGATTTTATCTTACAAAATGGTGTATTGATTAAATGTGTCAAAGCCATTATTATTGCTTCTCTAGTTTGAGTCTTAACTGATGTATCGGTTTTATCTGAATTAGAGTCGCCTAAGTTTTTACTGGAAGTTGACTTTATTGTGCATGTGATAAAAGTCACAATTTTTTGGGGAGAAAAACTTTGACTTGCTAGCACAATATATTAGTTGTCGATTAACTTCAAATTGTTTTTATTGTTCTGATGTAAAGGTCAAAAATACTATCCAATTTCATAATGACCACTAATAAATCTGCTAGATTATGGGAATGTTTCTGTATGTTTCTGTACACTGATCTGTCAAAATTTCTCTATTTTTGTATTCCGCAGAAAAATGAAAGTCGTACAGCTTGGGAACAAAACGAGGGTGAGTAAATGATGAAAGAATTCTTATTTTTGGGTTAACTTTACCTTTAAATGTGAAAGAATTGTTTGGATTCTTCCAAGGCTTTTTAACTCCCCCTAAATCATATATAAACATGTTAAAATGAGTGATTACTAGTTTTTAAAAATCATTTTATAGAGACTAAGTGTCTAGATGATGAAGTATTTTAGAGCTGTAAATAACTACAAGATTTATATACACTATAACTCATATTGTGAGTATCATATTTTCAGTGCATTTGAGATTTATCTGTAAAATGTTAAAGAATGGCTTATATTTTGCTATTTTTTGTTATATATATATATATATATATTTTTTTTTTTTATATATTTACATTTTTATAATTTCTGTTGTAATTTTAAAGTTTTAATAGTTTTGTTGTGTGTTATTGTAATGTTTATAATTATTTATGTCTATAAAGATTTTATTTTTTTCAGTTTTAATTATTTTGGAACATCAAGATCAACTAAATTAAAATGAAAAATAAAATGTTGAAATAAAAAGATTTTCTATATTATATTTGATTTTGGTTATAGTTTATTTTATTTCAAGCAACAGATTTATTTATTTATAAAGGTTTTAGTTTAAGTGAACTATAATAACCATGATGTCTTGAATCCTGATACTGCTGTTCAGTGTCCATATTATCACATCACACATTTTAGGGAACTTTTGAATTCTTCCACCAAAAATTAAGTTGACTTATATTTGGTCATTGTTAGTCTTGTTTTGGGAATCGCTATATCTAACTGCTGATTTATTCAAGCTGAATATGAGAAATGTTATCTCCAGTGGGCAGCTTCTATCCTTAGTGACATCACTGAGGAAACACCCTAATTATGAGGGTATCTTTTCAACCAGCAGGGGGCGATGTTTTACACGCACACCAGACGCTCCACTCATCACGGCATCACAGCGCTCTCCTTCCAGCTTTAAGTGAGACTCGACCACACGTAAGTGTAACTCTTCTATTCATTGTTGTCCATTAACGTCATCATTCTTGTCACCAGTGTCACTATGCCTGCCATTCATCCACGCCTTTTCCAGTCATTTCAGCCCCTAAAACAGTGTCCAGCTGAAACATCTGCTATCTCCCCTATTGTGTTAGAATAGTAAAGTGTTGTATCTGCCTCCCCTGTTCCCTCCCACTCACTCAGAGACCTGTGCACCATCCAAACATTTGCTCTCAATTCAGCAATCCAGAGCGCGATGCTGTTTCTATGACAACTGGGTCCTGCAGGACAAACTGCAGAGAGGATTTTCCATTCAAAGAGGGTTCCAAGGAGAAGGCACATGCTTAGCATGAAATTCAGCCCTCTGAAATATTTTACTTGTTTCTGATCTCATTTTAAAGTAGGGAAAATGAACATCAGTCATCTGTTGAACGTACTAGAGGGTTGGCGGTTTGTGAACACTCTGCTGGTGTTAAACGTATCTGAGGTAAAACATTCACAAAGCTGTGAAAACTGTCATATTGTACATTTTATACAAATCTGTATAAATAGCCCTGATACATGCATTATATTGTATCATTGGATACAATATTATTTCGAGTTATGAACTTGATGTTTACTGTACACATTTAATTAATTAGTGATAGAATAATATATCATCCATGCTGATTGATCAGTCAGTGTTTGAACTTTTTGAATTAATTGCATAGGCAGCTAACTGCTGCTGAATGAACAAAATCCAATTAATATAAAAAATCTCTCTCTCGCTCTCTTTTATATTTGAATAAATGAGTGTTTAACACCAGCAATTGTGTACATCTTATTTGCTGTTATAAAATAGTAATTTATAAAGTTTTTGTGTGTGTGTGTGTATATATATATATATATATATATATGAAGAGTTTATGTACAAAAAAACAGACAACTCCATTTTTTTTAAATTCCAAAAATCATGTTTTTTATTATGCTATCATGTTTTTATTGTGTTTTATTATGTTAGCGGTATTTTTTTGTTATTTTTTACCTAATCACAGTAACCCAACTGTTAAGCATTATTCTACATCTCTAGATGTACAATCATTGAAGTAGTCGACCACTACAGTTAATGAATATCGTATGTTGTCTTCATAATGTAGAACCATAAAACAGCTTGCATGTATACATAGTGTCCAGCAGATGGCAATCTATGTTTTATAGCAGCTGTTATTAGAGTTTTGTTTGGTTCTCATGGTCTTCTTTGGAATTTGCAAGATATCGTTGCATTGATTGTATTTATTTCTTTAATCCTGTTAACTATTTCCATCACTGATGAGATAATCAAATATCAACAGATTTTGAACTGAGGGATGTTTGGAAAATTATATTAATCCTTACAAGGCTTGAGTACTGAATCAAGAGAGAATTAAAAAAAAATCCCACTGCCAAGACTGAAACTGATGGTAGTGATGATGTCGATTCTTACTCAGCAGCTATCTTTGACATATGAATCAGAGCTTTATTCCGAACCCCTCCCTCATTAGGCCCCCATGTCATACTCTCTGAAGCTTGTGATTGGCTGTGAGTGCCAGGGGAGAAGATGAGGGGCTGGGCCAAAGCATCCGGGCTGTCCAAAACATTTGACCTATCAGGGTACAGCTGTTCCTTGATGACTTAGTGGGACTTGTCTGTCACCTCCCCGGGGTGACATGCGAGTGGAGGGAGGGGGCTAACTTGGAGGGCAAGGGGACGAAAGTCTGTGCACCGCAGGCACAGAGTTGGAAACCCATTGGAAATCCTGCAATTGAGTAATCACCTAAAGGATCCAGCGGTCATTTTTTTCCCTTAGATCCCGAAGAACTGGGGGACCTGAATCTGAGGGTGAAAAGCTGAGGCCAAATCTTCCAAAAGGCAACAGGGGTAGCTGCTAATGCAATATGATCCTCAGGGACTCGCTCTAAAAATACCATCCAGCCAGGAGTACAGGCGCAAGCTACATTCGCCTAATTGGATAAAGATTAAACATTTTGTTTTCAGATTCTCTAATTGGACATCTCAAGGATTTGAGAAACATATTCCAAAACATTTATGATGCAGAAAACCTGTGGGAAATTTCTACACACTTTTTTTTTGACATTTCTACTTGCCTGAAGGCCTTTCAGAAGGTTTTCTGTTAATGCACGTAGAGATTTTCACTTTTCTAAGAAGTCATATTATAAGTAAGTATTGCATTTAACTGGTGTTGATAACCTGGAGTGTAGTCTTGCATTTGATGATGTCTGCTTGAATGTTTGGAATATGTTTACCATATCAAAACTCCAAATTATGAAAAGCTCTTTTATTTTTGGACAATTTATTGTGCATTAGAGATACTTGAAGCTTCAATCAGTTTGGTAACGTGTAGCAGTCCGTAAAGAAGCTCTCCACTGGATCATGAGGAAAGCTGAGGTTCAGATGACCCTGAAGAAGGGTGCTGATGAAGAAGCAGGAGGAATGGCTCCTCCAAGTCCCAGGATACCATCAAAACGGGCAAAAGTTAGTTCAGATCAGGTCGTACCAGACCCTGCTGCTTCTGTCTACCCAACCCCAACTCCTCCAGTGTTTATCCGGAAGATGAGGAACGCTGCAGTAGGTACCGGCTGTGATATCCGTCTGAAAGTGGCTGTGGCTGGAGGCCCACAACCTACCCTCTACTGGTACCACAATGATGACCTGCTCAACATGGATAACCAGGAATACGGAGGCCTGTGGATCAGGGACTGCAAACCCAGTGATGCTGGCCTCTATACCTGCATCGCCACCAACCATCTTGGAGAGGTCAGAAGCAGTGCTGTCCTTGCCGTTTTGGATTTGGGTGAAGGTAACTACGAATGTAGCTATGTTAATGTAATACTAATGTTTCATTTTGAGAACTCAGACTACCTACAGCCTTGTAGAAATGACTGGAACATAAGATCCCCAACATAAGAACATTGTGCCCGATTATCAAGCTTATGTGGCTAATTATCGAGTTTAGGCTTCAGAAAAAAAGGTGGAATAATTTGCTAAAGGAGTAACACATCCCTCTGATGTGTCTCACAAAATGGTGGCTAATCCAATTACAGAAAATAAAGTGAAGTAGCCACTCCTCCTTCTTCAGTCACTTTGTTTGGTTGGGGTTCCATTGTGGCAGTTACCTCAAGGACCTGTTTGATGGAAGAGGGTGGAATGATGGGGGCAGCTGATGGGCTGAGACAAACTGCTCAACCGTCCCAAAGTAGAGCTGCGAAATTAAACCC
>NW_015549703.1:487586-507058 GCF_001515605.1 Sinocyclocheilus anshuiensis | reverse complement strand
CCCCCCCCCCCCCCCCCCCAAGTCAGGGTGCTTCATCTTCTCCTCTGAAGGTTTTAAATAAGCATTTCGCCTTCTTACTAACCTGGGAATGAAGAGGAGTTTTCATGTGCCCTTTGCAATTACCTTTGGGCAGAAATGTAGCAGATATTGTTTTCTTTTACAGTCTAAAATATGTCTCAGTAGTAATGTACAAAGATTCCCAGAGAAACAATATGTCTTTACAAAGAATGTGCGAACAATTGGGCTGGGCAGTATAGCTAAAAAAAAGTTATTGCTATATTTTTCAGCCTTGCAACAAAGACAACAGTTGCAATATTTGTAACAATGCTTAATTTGATCTAACCAACAAAATTATCACGCATACACCTTGAATTTTCAGTAAATCACTTAACCCTAGGAAATAATAGTGAATTGTATCTTAATACTTCATTTGTAATTTTGTCAGAAAGGAACAAGTGGTATATTGTTTTAGTTGTTCAGACTTAAAGGGTTAGTTCACCCAAAAATGCAAATTCTGTCATTAATTACTCACCCTCATGTCGTTTCAAACCCGTAAGACTTTCGTTCATCTTCGGAACACAAATTAAGTTATTTTTGATGGAATCTGAGAGCTGTCTGACCCTGCATAGACAGCAACGCAACTGAAATGTTCCCAAGTCCAGAAACGTAGCAAGGAGATCTGTAAAATTATCCCTGTGACATCAGGGGTTCAACCGCAATTGTACGAAGCTACGAGAATACTTTTTGTGCACAAAAGAAAAAGAAAAAAAAACTTTATTTAACAATCGTCATCGTCTCCTCCTCATCACCCTGGTGCCATTTTGGAGAATATCTGCTGGACGGAAACAACGTATGCTATTCTGTGTCAGCTGCGTCACGCCGGATCTGTTTCCTATGTTGTTGTGATTTGATCTGAACGGAAACAGCGTATCCGTGTGACGCAGCTGACACAGAACAGCATACATTGTTTACGTCCAGCGGATATTCTCCAAAATGGCACCAGGGTGATGCGGAAGAGACGAATTGTTGAATAAAGTCTTTTTTTTCTTTTCTTTTGCACACAAAAAGTATTCTCATAGCTTCGTATAATTGCGGATGAACCACTGATGTCACATGGATTATTTTACAGATCTCCTTGCTATGTTTCTGGACTTGGGAACATTTCAGTTGCGTTGCTGTCTATGCAGGGTCAGACAGCTCTCAGATTCCATCAAAAATAACTTCATTTGTGTTCTGAAGATGAACAAAGGTCTTACGGGTTTGAAATGACATGAGGGTGAGTAATTAATGACAGAATTTAAATTTTTGGGTGAACTAACCCTTTAATTCATTGGTTTTGGATCAGTGCTGTGAGAGGTGATGGCGTCCAGCTTCAGATGTGTTTAGATGGATTAGCTTTGTCTCCCTGTTGTCCTTCACAGTCACAGTGCTGAACTGGCCACGTCAGAGCACATCATTCTGACAGTGTTATGATTGCCACTAACATTTATCGACAAAGTGCTCAGCAATGCAGGCGCCTTTTATGAATCTCATTGGATTTGGGTTTCTCATTTGCACTCCATCAACAGAAATAGTGTAGGTGCTTTATTTAGCCAAGTCAAACTTTCACCTCTACTGTACTTGCAGCATTCTCTTTAAATGCAAAATTGTTGTATGGTGTTTATTGCATTCAGTGTTAATGGTTGACATTTAATGATCTTCTTTTGGGTTTTAGATTTTTTAAGGGTTTGTTACATCTCACTGGACCCAGTTTAGTTTTTGTAGTGCCAGGACTTTCAACCTAGGGTCTCTGGACCTCTGGAGGTCCCTGAGTGTATACTCCAGGAGGATCTGTGGAGAAGATATTTTGTATAAGGCATACAGAACTTAAATTTCTGCTACTTTTCCCTTTTTTTTAATGGCTTGAGAATCTGGGCGTGTAAAGGTTGAAAACTGTTCTAAGGCAGTGGTTGTTCTCAATAGGTCGCAATCTAATAAAAGATAACCATATTATTGTGCATAGTTATGATAGCAAAATAAATCGCTATCTTTTAGTGCATTTATAGTACAATATTTTTTTCTTAAGCCTATGCTAATTTATTTGGTTGACTGTTGACGGTTCATAGTATTATTAAGATTTTTCTATTTGGTTTTTAGTGCATTTTTCTTAACATTTTGTTTGTCAAACAATTTTTATGCCCAGTAAATAAATGGGTCCTGAAGCAAAACCAGTTAAGACCCACTGATCTAGAGTATGTGTCTATGACGTCTGTAGTCATGATGCATGTGTCAATCCTCTGGACAACTTGTGGTGTTTACACCTGTCTTGTCACTCAGCTAAATGCCATATGTCTTTCTTTCTCTTTTGCTTTTCTTTCACAATGTCTTTTTTTCTGCCTCTTCCTACCAATTGTTATCCTCCCCTTTCTTTCTTTTCGATCTTTCTGGAGTCTATATTGTTTTGTTTTACTTCTTTGTCATTCTGACCATTCCCAGTCTATGAATCTCTACTTTTTCTCTCTGTTCTTATTTCTGCACTTCTTACGCCGCCCCCCTCTCTGTCTTTCAATGTCTCTCCTGTCTTCTTGGCCTGAATCTCTACCATCTCTACCCCTCTGGTTATTTCTGACAGTGGAATGTGCCAGGCTTGAGATTTTTGTGATGTTAATAGGCCACTCATTCTCCGGTTACACAGGAAGACATCACAGCTATATATAGGCCTTCAGCACAGGAGTTTTGCCTAGACCTTATTCAATTAGAGTCAGTCTGAATGAGGGGGAGAGTATGTTTTTGCCTGGTTTACAATTGTAAAATACTGTCATTACATGAATGGTAAAAATAGCCTGCTTTGAAATAGTCAGTGCTGTCTGAGAATCATTACCGATTTAGATTGTGAGGCAAGACACCAGCCTGACTTTGGCTGGTGACCATCATGTTTAAACATAGCAAACGAGTATTTCACAGTGGGTTGCACTAATAAGGACTAGATTTATGGTACATTTACTTGTTTGTACTTCAACCATTATGAAACCTATAGTGTAGTTTTAATCATGTGCATTCATTAATATAACCTCTGAATTTCAGTTAGAGATTTAGTTGTATGTCTTTGATCTCGATAACTGTTGCAACAGTAGGATTTTTTTTTTCTTTAAAAATCCCTTTACTACATACTAGTACTTCTTGCAAAGGCTGTTTCTAATGTCACTAAAAAAGGAAGTAACAAGTAACCTTACTGCCATTTATGGTGAATCAATCATGGCAGACAATCACATTTAATCACAGGTTGAAGGTTTAATGACTGATTTGTTAAGCCATGTTCAAATTTAAGTGCAACACGGCTTGAATTAAAATAAAACCTGGATAAACAAACCCCTTTGCGGTGTAAGTCGTTATTGGTGCAACCCACCCTTAGCCTTTAAATCTGTAAACATGCAACAGCAATGTATATTTCTGGTCTGCTTCAGCTGACACTCAAACCGAGAGTACTTATATTCATCCTCAGTGAATAGTTATCTTGCAAAGTGCCTGCTGTCTCTTGTCTCTTCAGGGAACATTTCACCTGTAATTGCTCTGTGCATTACAGAGTGCTTTTTCTAATATGGATGTTTCAAACTGCTGGGGTGGAAAAACCAGTATGGAAATGATGTACAGAGAGAAAAGTACATCTGGATGTAGAGAGAAACATCAAAATGTACAGCTTTATCATCTTGTTGAAGAGAGTTGCTTAAATAGCCTTTGTTTTCTCTTTACTTGGAGTCTTTACTGTTGGTTTTTATTTGAAACGTAGCTTTCTTTCAAGTGCTTCTCGAGGTCATTAGCTTAAAAATTACAGTTGAAATTCTTGTATGTTAATGAATGTATATGACATGGATTGCATGGCTTTCTCAATGCAAAGCAAAGAAAGTCTCAAAACGTTTGCGTTTGCATTTGGGGGGAAGCAGTAAGGTGTGGGATTTGGCTTCAGCCCACACACTTAGCAATAATTGCATTGAAAGGAGAGCATTCTGTTGGCTATGCACAACTTTCCATCGGCCCCAGAGGTCAAAATGTCCACACAAATGCTCAGTGGAGTGTGTAATGAAAGGTCTCAGACATCATTTATATTTGAATCCAAATGGAAATTATAATCCCCGATAAATTGCATGGATTTCAAAGGATTTCTCTTGTTTTGCTAATGGACCCTTGCAGAGTGATAAAGTTATTAATTTGTCATCAGCATGTATAACTCATGGAAAATTACTAGAGCGGTTGAATATTGTTTTGTTCTTTTATGGTAGGTGAAATGCAATTTCACCATTTGCAAAGAGGATGATAGAGGGGAAGTAATAACAGTCCTCAGTAGTTGATTTTATATAAAAGGGCATCTACGCACAATCACACTCAAAATCGTACATGCGCACACACATGCTGAGGTACATTTTGTCGCTCTCTCTAACAAAGCACACAGCTGTGCCTCCTTCAGTCATTCATTTTCTGCCTATTACCAGCTTTTCTTTGTCCAGCTGAGAGGTTGTGTTGTTGCATTGCTCGTAGGTGGATATGAATCAATACTGGATGCAAAAAGACTAATTCAGTGCATTAGAATAAACTTGAGTTAATATGCATTTATTCTGTTTTGTGTAGTGATTCTGATGAGTTGAAGCATCCCTCAGGCTGCACTGAAACGTTATTGCTTTTCCAATCTGCTATTGGCGACATTCTGCATCGCTAGAAAGCCCATTTCCTCTGCACTTTGAGACAGTTATCCTTTCTTTTTAACTGCATTTGCATCAACACTTAATGATGATCCACTGATTTTAATTTTCTTAAAAGCATCTTGTTTACTTTGTGCTTAGGTTCTCATTGGCCTTTAGTGAGTGGGTGGTTTTAACAAACCTCCGGTGTTGCACTTTTATGTGTCACCGCGGAAGCTTTTTGTTGCTCTAATCTCTACATAAAGTTGTATACAGAAAATTAAAAGAATAGTTCATCAGTTTAAATTCTGCCATTATTTAATCTTTTTACTATTTTTAAGCACCATCAGGACACTGAGCTATTGCTGTATAAAAAAAAATCTCCTTTTTTTTGTTCCATTGAGAAAAAGAATAACAGCATACAGACGGGCATCGACATGAGGATGAGTGAATAACGACAATTTTCACTTCTGAGTGGAACTATCTGTAATTTATACTATTATTATAATGTTTACAAAATTAAATTGTCTTTTTTATATCGTTTCAACAATAGCTCTATAAAATTTAGATTAATGAATTCATTAAATATAATTTTCAACTTGGACGAACTTTATATTAATTATAATAAATTCATGTTAATAAATTATTTTTCATCAATAGCTTTGGAAAATGTAATTATAAACTATTAATATTAATTAATTCATAAAATATTATTTTCACTTTTGGCTGAACTATCCCCTTATATTATATTATATTATGTTTTATTTTATTTTAAAATATTATTTTCACTCTTGGCTGAACTATATTAAAGGTATTTAAATAATTAATAAAATTAAAATAATATTAAAATATAATTACGTTTTATAAGCTATTAATCAAAAATGAAATTTTGCAAATTATATTATATTATATTATATTGTTTGCTAAATCCAGTTTTGCCATTCTGTGTACTTGTTCCAACAGCAGCTTCATAAAATATGCCATAATTTAGTGAAGTGGACATACAATTGTCTTGTTGTGGCATTTATATAAGTGGCTGGAGTTTCATTGACCGTTCTTGCCCTGAAACCTCAAAATGACGCCACTGTATCTCTGAGCTTTTGTCCTTGATCTAATTAAAGCCATAATGATGGTCTATGTAATCTCATTCCATCCTGGTTTATGGCAGAGAGGTGGCATGACCTCAGAGCTTTGTTAATGATGTGATAAAACAAAACATGCTCATGCAGTTATGTGTATTGGTTTTGAAATAATTTTGAATACTTACATGGCACAATTGCCTTACCTAATCTTTTGGTACTGCTTCGAGGCAGTAGTTTTGCTATGGTGTTAAGCATATAAGATGGCTCCAGAATAAAAACATCTGACTCACCAGTGTTTTAAAGAGCATGAAAGGGCTTCAGGGTGCCATAGAGAGAAATAAACACCCCACATTCGCTCGAGACCTCTTCATCTTGCTTGCATTTTTAAGACCTGCGGTATTTCAGTCTTTTCCAAGGTTTATGATGTAAGAAAGATTTGAGGATCCTCAAGGGTGACCACACGTTTGGTTTGGTTTGGATTGCGTCATCTTTGTGTTTCTCTCTCCCTCTCTGGAACAAATCGAAATATATAATACATTTCCATACTGTGCTCCTGTTCCCTGCGTTGAATGATGAATATTGTTGCAATGGTGGTGTGCTGAACATGACTTGAGGTTAGGCGATTCACTGATGCAAGAAATAAGTTTAAAGGTGTTGTAAGTAATATTTTTTCTGGAATAGTATGCAGAAAATGTGATACCTGATAGATTTAACTGCAATAGAGATATCACACCTGTCTCTATGACAGCACTTGGCTCTGTAAATTGCAAAAAAAAAAACAAAAAAAACCAAGGGATATTGTTTAGCCAGTGAGAAGCTTTAAGACATTCTCTGCATTTTAATTGTTTAATTGTGCTGGTAAGGTTTTTGTTATATTTTTGCAGTATACATTTTTTTATAGATGTCTATTGCAAACTTCACAAATACATTGCAAAGTCTTTGTGATGAAACAATACGCTAGTCGAACTGAGAAGATTGCAGACCAGCATATGCATCCTTAGAAACACATCTCATTGCTAAATGAGGCTTCACCTGTCTTTCAGAGATCTCTATATAGGAGCATGAAATTCCTGAATAGGTCCAGGCTGTATTCTTTAGATTGAAGTGCAACCATTAACCATCTCTTTTGCAATATGAACTGTATGTTATGTAGGAGAGGCTGTTTGATTGCCTGACTGACCCACTCATTTTTTCTGTGATTGCCTGTAGCCTGATGATACTGCTATTTGTTTAGCATTTAACCTTAGTGTTCCACTTCAGATTTATAGATATTAACTTAAGCAACAAGAGACCATGCATTATGTGATTTTTGGTAACACTTTAGTATAGGGACCAATTCTCACTATTAACTTTTTGCTTATTGGCATGCCTATTATTAAGATATTGGCTGTTTATTATTACTTATAAAACACATATTCTGCATAACCATAATCCTATCCAATACCAAAACTTAACAACTACCTTTCTAACTGTTAATAAGCAGCAAATTAAGAGTTTATTGAGGCAAAAGTTGTAGTTAATGGTTTGTTAATGGCAACAACTGGAACTTAAAATAAATTGATTTTTGTTTCTTTTCTTTTTCCCCCTTTTCCTCTACTTAAAATTTCAGAGTTTCAATGCTTTTAATTTTAAGTGGCAACAACAGCAAAATGTATGTATCCACTTTATTTTTGATGTGAGAGTGGACGTGGCCATTTGTAACTTGAATATGTGAGCTTTCTGGTGCCATTTGCTTAGTATTTTAGCTGCAAAATAAGGTGGATAAGACATCAAGAGGTTCATTGGCCTAACTGTTGACTGCTTATGATTTTCAAACAACATAGTAGTGCTGGGCGGTATGACCAAAAATTTATATCACCATACAGCTGTTCCCTCACCACAGTGCAACACCCCTTTCAAACAGTGTCGCGTTCCGAACGTTGTTTAAGTGACATATACCGGTATTGCGGTATTTTCAAAATTCATATCATAACAAAAATAAACACCGGTATTCGGTATGAACCGGTATACCGCTCAGCACTACAACATAGCAACTCAATGCATTAGTATAGAATATGTGATCACAGGAGTGCATTTATCTGTCTTTTAAATTCAAACAGCTTGTCTTATTAGAATTCAGAGTTGGAACTTTGTGTTTTCTGAAGAGCATTTTAGACTGGAAAGATTGTTGGTTTTCCATTCCATTTGTATTCCCACTAGTCAGATTCCACACATGGCACTCCCTCTGTTTCCAATTAAACGCTCCTAATTAGCATAGCTTTCAAATCAAATGGATTCACACAGAGTACTTTCCCATGATGCTACACTCATGAGACTGGGGCAAACGCAACATTTGCCCCAGACCCCCTGATTAACTGAGGAGCTATGAAGCTTACGCTAATTTAATAAACATATCTGAGCTGAATATATTCTGGTTCTTTGAGTAGTTTTGTATGTATTTTCAAATCCCTTTCACACATAGTGGTATGTATGTAATATTATCAGATTGCTCCAGTGTTGAGTTTTGAGTTTTTGTGAATTTTGTGAATTTTTCATGATTGTTCAGCACTTTGAGTTATAAAGTAGTTGTAAAGTGCTTTATGAATTAAGGAAACGAATAATAATTCGAGTAAACACACCCCTGTGATACATTTTATATTAACACTGTTAATTTTGTGCCTGTAAGTACATAAAGATGGCAACACTGAGATTCTGTTTTGCCGTAATGTATGTTGCTTCAGAAAGAAATGGCTCACAGAGGAGCTATGTGTCGCTTTGTTTTTGACAGAAAAATAATTAATCGATACATCAGTTAACCTCCATATGCTCTTGCACTTGCTCTTGTTTTTTTTTAGCTACTGTTAAAAATCTTATTTAGCAAGGTTGTATTAAGTTGTTAAAAAGTGACAGTAAATACATTTATAATGTTACAAAAGGTTTCCATTTCAAATAAATGCTGTTTTTGTACACTTTCTATTCATCAAAGCATTCTCACAGTTTCCACAAAAATATAAGCAACAACTGTTTTCAACATTAATAATAAGAAATGTTTCTTGAGCACCAAAGCCATAATGTGACACTGAAGAATGGAGTAATGGCTGCTGAAAATTCAGCTTTGCCATCACAGGAATAAATTACATTTTAAAATATACTAAAATAGTTATTATAATACGATACCTATTAATACCTATTAATTATAATAGGTACTATTATATTAAAGCAACAAGTCACTAGTTGTTTTTATTCCACGTTTTTTATAGGCAGATCTGGGGAGTCTCATTTGAAATGCTACAGTCTTATTTACTGTATTTCTTTCTGCTGTGGCTGTGAACTACATGTTGATTGAGTAGATAGTGAGACACAGGGTCCATCTACCTCATCTTTTATTCATGGCAACTTTAGCCTGCAGCACAGATTGATGAAGGTTGAGGATGTGCACTGTTTAAGGCATGTACGAATGTTGGGGAAATGCTGTGATGTAAACATATTGGACAGGTATCAGTCTGCTTCCGATATCTGGTATGATGCATCAATTTGTCATCACTGCGGTAGCTTCAGTCCTACAGACTGTCTGCCATTATGGTGTAATGGCCACAGAAAGACAGGGACTTCCCCTTTCGAGCTGCAGTTGTTGCTGTCCTTCAGCGTGTGGATAAACACCCATGCTGTGTGTGTGTGTGTTTGTGTAGATGTGGGCACGTATGAGTGAGACTGACACGGTGCAAGTCTCATGTGCAGACTGCCAGTGAAGTCATGTGCTTGAGATAATTCCTAATTTAAGCCAGTAATGATCAAAGGTTGCAAACACCCACTTCACCGCTAGTCATAATAACCCTGCCAGTCTAAGACAGACCACACAATACCGCTCTGCTCCAGAGGTGACTCAATACTTGAGGGATCAGACTCTTCTGTTCTTGACATAGGGGAGACTGGGGACAGTTCTTTAATATTTTCTTTCATTTATATATATTTATTTTATATTTTCCTTCATAACTCACAGACTACATGTGGGTCTACCTGTTATCTTTTGGTAGAAACATTTATGTGCCAACAGTAAAAATACAGTTAAAACATTTACCTTCAGGAAGCCTTTATCATAATACTGATTTTAATAGAAGACAAATATTTTTTTTATTAACTCACCTTTTTTCAAATAAGCCGAAAACTGCTGCTTTACTTAATATCGTTGATTTTGCTTTTATTTAGTAATAATTTAGCTGTCAGAAATGTTTAAAGCAGAAGTCTAAGAGGTGTCTACATTATAATTGTTTTAAATGAGATGAATCAATTTAGCTAAAACATAGATTAATCAGATGATGACTCAGGAACATTTAAATTTTAATTAGTTGTATAGTGCTTTTCATAATACATATTGTTCCAGAGTAGCAAAAAGCAGTCTTATAGATGATTTTTCAGGTATCTTTAATCTGTAAATACAGTTTTATTAGTGTTACAATTGCATTTTGATTTCAGTGTTTTACAGAAATATATATTTTTTTGTTTACTTTTTTGTTTCTTAATATTTCGCTTTTTGTTCCCTCGCTATTGTCTTGTTTTCATAGAATATATGTAAAATGTAGGTGTCAGACTCTGTTCCCTCCAGCGTCTCCTCGTCCCTCGTGTGTGTGCAACGTGACAGTAGGGCTGGCTCGATACCACTTTTTTAGAACCGATCCGATACCAGAAATTCTGAGTATCGGCCGATACCAGCGCAGTTTTTTTTTTTTTTTTTTAATCAGTGTAGAATTAATATACCTCAATGTGTTGGCCTGATCATCACTCTTTTGTGTGTTAAACACAATCTATATAATTTTATAAAATATAAATATTTAGTAAAAAAAAAAAAGCATTATTTAGTGGGAAACAAATAAAAGTGAATGTGTAGGGCTAAATCTGGTAAAATGTTAAACATTGCTTTTTGTATTGTTGTAAAATACATTCATGAAAAACAAGTAGCCTAATATATTTATATATGAATTAATATACTATACATTTAAAATACATTTCTTTTCAATTTATAGCACCGTAATGAGGCAGCAACATATGATAGATAAGACGACAAGAAAGGCTATTAATAATCTTTCATTGCGCAAAAGTATTATAACATGATGAAAGGCTCCTATACAGAGCGGCTCAAAGAGCTTTTGCGCATCCCGTGTGCAGAATGATGCGCTTGAAGCAACACGGAGTCACAGCGCGCAGCGCTCCACATAGAAAAGTTCAAAGCACAAAGGGAAGAGGATTTTGATGTGTAGTGTATTAAATCTGTGCGATAGTTTGAGCCTGTTCTTTTAACAGTTTTAAATTTCACTTACTGTGTGCATGAAGAACGATTCATAGTGCTCTCTACTCCAGTGTTGTGATCTAACAGGCACCCAGTAGAAAGTAACATGATTTAGAAACAGCACTAAACTCCAGCAAGATAAAGTCTTTTTATGCAAAACCACTGATCTTTATCTACAGATCAAGTATAATAATAGGAACAGTGAATCATCTTGGATAGATTTTCATTGTCTTGACTGTCGTAACCGAACTCGACGCACAGTTTTAATGTTGAATGGAGGATGACAGACAGCCACAGCGGAGATTAGAGTTTAAGTGAACTTGAATTTAACGACTTAAATATTCATCTGTACCTCACAATAAACTATGGAACGGCTTCAGAACACTTGGAATATAGTGCAAGGAAACTTTATGGTGCTTTATAATGATTTTGTGCCTTTCGTGGGGCTTAACAATAACACAGAATAGTATACGCACAATATCGGATTTGGATCGGTCTCGTCTGACCGATACCCCGATCCAGCAGAAAATGCCAGTATCGGATCGGTGCACCCCTAGTAAATATGTACTTTTTTTTTTACCACAATAACAATTTGTATTTTCTTGTTTAAAGCATAATTCTAGGTTTATGCTTAAAATGTGCCAATGAGGTAAAAAAAATGTTGATAAATATTCATTATATATATTCTTTTCATTCTTTTTCATATATATATATTTTATGAAATGAAATGAACCTCCAAAACCCTAAATCAATTTCTTGCAAAAGAATATGACCAGACAGAGAGAAAACCTCTGATAAGTTCCTAAATGAGTGTCATCATTATTACTTAGTTATTTCAATTTCAAAATCCCTGGTAGCCCTTTGGGCAGGCATTCTTCAGACTAATTAGAATAACTAATAAAGGTCAAACATTTTAAACATAAATGAACTGTCAGTAATATAATAAGAACAAATAAACACATTTCAAGCATAGAAATAAAATAGAACAAAGTTACAAATAAGGTCTAATAAGTTTTCAGGTACAGAAATGTAATGCATAGTGTTCACTGTATAAATTAAGTATAGATTATTCTTTGTTGAAAGTTGTTTGATTAACATTAAGACAGACAGCAGCAGGTTTTTATAGGCTGCTGTCCCTTTAAGACTGATTGCACGGATCCAATATAACAATACACATGTGATCTCTTGCTCCACTGTTTACATTCAGATAAGACAACCGAATGTGTTCAAAAGAGTACTTGCTGAGACAGGTATTTTGAGATAATTTTATGTGTATGTGCCCATTCAAGTGCAAGGAGATGCGAAAGAGGAATCAATTCTGTGATTGCACGCTGTATAAAGTGAGGCTTTCTGTGTGCTTGCAAATAACAGTGTGTGGGTACCAAATTGTTATTTTGTCTTTTGTTAATAAAATCTAGTTTATTACACTTGTGTCTTCCTTGTGTTGATGATACAGAATGAGGTTCTACAAGTTAGAGATCCCACCAATCTTTCTTATGTGATGTACTCATAACCACACCTTAAGTGACATGTGATCCAAATATCACAACGCCATTGGTGACGTGAGTACCCATCACTACACTATTTCGCCTCCCTAGGTTGGCGAAAGCAAATTCACTGCAATATTTTCACATCACTTTCAACATCGTTATGAACCTACTGTCCTTTGGTTGTTTGGTGGCATCTGACCAGTGATCTCTTTGTTTCTGTTGTGATTGTGTAGCTTTTGCCACCAGTTTAACACCGTTGAGAATTGCTGTTGTCCTTCTCTGTTTGTTAAAGCACTCTGTAAAGCTAAGGGAAGCTCCTAAGGGAGCAAAAAGCTATTATCAGCAGCCACAGACACTTCCCATAATGCTCTCAAGAGCCTAACTTGGTGTGTTGAGTGCATCTGCAGTGTGACTGCATTGTTGTTCAATGGCTTTTTGTTGCTGGCTTAGTGCGTCATACTCTGTAGGGTGTTTTGTATTTACCTCATTCCAAATCGGCTAGCGTTTGTAAAAGCTTTACTCTGAGTAGAAAATGTTACAAAACTTCTGTGACAATTGGCGCATCATGTTTTTTTTCTTGTAGTTCAACAAAACCCTGTTATTCCAGGTAAATTGAATGACAGGTAAAAAACAGTTGCTAGATTTGGCACAAGTGTTGGACAGATGATTTAGTTTGTAGGCTTTTTGAACCTGACCTTCTTATTGCTGATTAGATCTCAAGACGATAGGGCCTATATAAACAATCACATAGACGCACACAGAACTGATTTCACTTAAATACTCCTACCTTTCTCCAATCTCGTGCTGACCTACTTGTGGTTAATAACAGGACAAATATAATCTTATTGTGTTTGTGGAGAAAATCTAAACACTTCAGAATGTGCTAGTCAGTTCCCAGGTGTTATATGTAAATATTAGCCAGCTAGTCAGTCGGTTAGTTTGATGTTATAAGTAATTAACTAACACGGTTATATTCCACAATCTTTAAAGGGGTCATATGATGTTGCTAAAAAGAACATTATTTTGTGTATTTGGTGTAATGAAATGTTTATTCGGTTTAAGGTTCAAAAAACACATTATTTTCCACATACTGTACATTATTGTTTCTCCTCTATGCCCCGCCTTTCTGAAACGTGTCGATTTTTACAAAGCTCATCGGTCTGAAAAGTGAGGTGTGCTCTGATTGGCCAGCTATCCAGTGCATTGTGATTGGCCGAATACCTCAAGCGTGTGACGGAAATGTTACGCCCCTTACCATATTGTGATGGCGTGTCCCGGCCGGAGCGACGAGACAAAAACATGAAAACCCTTTATAAACGAGGCATTTGTTGCATCCAGACAGTGTTGTAAATACAACTTAACCACTGATTTCTAGTCGTGTCCTCTTTTGGAAGGCCAAACAACGTAGTTTCACACGGCGGGCTTGAGTGAACGGAGGCCAGCGGGCCTGAGTGAGCGGAGGCGGGCGGGCTTGAGAACGGCGCGGCGAGACTTTAGTCTTTGCAACTTTACAGATCTTCTTTATGCACCAAGAGCTTGTAACACTTCAAAGAGAAAGGAAAAATTTAAATCGCATCATATGACCCCTTTAAGAATTGATATCTCAGTTTACATTTACATTTAGAAGACACTTTTGTCCTAAGCAACTTTCAAATGAGAAAACAATACAACAACAATATTAGCAGTGTTACAATTCAAAATGTTAGCACTGATTTTGCCATCATTTATACTGTATCCTATCAATAAGTGGCAGAAAGGTCAGGTACACTGGACCATTTCTGGTTAGAGCTAATGTGACTTGAGCCAAAACAAATGTCTCCTTTAATGGACAGAAAGAGAGTAATGTCTGTGCTCGGGCAGACAGAGAGGTGAAACACGGTCTAAAATTTGTCTGTGTAATTTTAGTAGCCCTTTTCCATTATGTGACTGTACGTCACAGACAGGACTGCTCTTATTGGATGATCGATGCCCAGGATGGATCTGCTAGTGCAAAGGAGCTTTAAACGAATATTCCAGGTTCAATAACCACAGAAAATAAGTCCCTCATGCTAAGAAATAGAAAAAAGGCTAAAAGTTGTGTGCAGTAAAGCATTTACAGTGAAAGTACAGGGAGACCAGGCGGTAGACATCAAAATTTCTGAAGTATACATGTTGTCTAGCGTGATAGAATCACTTATTGATTTTGTTTGTGTAAAACATGACTTCAGTGTCATGCATGTGCATTGTTTATGTGCAGGAACTAGATAATGAATAGCCTGCAATTTTTCTATACCGTTATTTGATCAAGAAATACAGTAAAAACAGAAAACAGTGAAATATTTTTGCAATTTAAAATAACGGTTTTCCTTTTTAATGCATTTTTAAAATATAGTTTACTCCAGTGATGATAAAGCTGAATGCTTTATCAGGACTTCATCTAGAAGAACAGCATGATTAGTATCTTAAAGGTGCTGGAGAGAAAAAGATGATTTGCACAGGTATAACTGCAACTACAGAGAAAGAGCTTGAATTTGTGGGGGTAAGAAAACCAGAAAAGATGAGGAAGAAGAGACATATGAGCAGCAAAGGAGCGAGTGAAGTGGGCTTTGAGTCAGACAGGAGAGAGAGGAGAGGAAGGCAGAAAATGGAGGCTAAGTGTTTTAGAGGACGTCAGCTGGAGGTGTCAGTCTCACATCATGGCTGCTTGACAAGTGCGTTTACAGTGAATATGGAAGATAGAAATCATGCTGGAAAAAACTGAAGAGTTTCTTGTACAAATGTAAAAAATGTACATAAACATACAGATGTAGAATATTAATATATCAGTAATTGTGATCATTTCAATAATGGCATCCTATAATTTACTGTATAAAACACGATGACCAGCACAAAGCATGTTTAGTTGGTGTTTTGAGAATGAGGGCATGTCATGCAAGCTTTCAATGTTATCATCTGCCTAATTTGGCTAGCTAGTACTGAGTGATGGATAAACGTGCACTAAAATACCAGAGTGTTTGATTGGACACAAGGCTTTTAAAGTCAACAAAATATATCGAGAAATTTTTCTCCCCCTTTTTGGGGAATTTCTGGTGACACTTTGTTTTATGGTGTACTTGTTACACATTTTACATGTGCTTGCTATAGTAATAATAACAATACATTATGCATAATTACATGCAACTAAACCAAAGCCTCATCCTAACCATATAGTAAGTACTCGTAGTTGATTAATATTACTTAAATATATACTTGCACTAAAACAAGGACACCTTAAAATAAAGTGTAATCAAATTTCTCTTCTTCCCCACATTTTAAAAGTTTATCTTTTTTGCCATTAAGGCATGATTTTATGCTTGGTTACATGTTTATATGGTATCCATTTTATTATCTAGTTAGTTGCACTAGTTGATTACACACTGTTGATTTCTTGGATGCCCTTGCTGTTTTTTTCTAGGGCTCAAGTACATAGGAATATCACATATCAGTCTGTACTTGTGTCCAAGGTCCAAAATGAACCCACTCTAAACACCAAATGTGAGTAAAAATTAGATATGGACAGTAAATAGAACAGAGGTATTTGCCGGTTGGCTGGTAACTTTATTAGAAACTGCAGCATTTGATGGTTTAAGATGTTCTCAAATTGTGAGAACATCTGTCCCTAGCTAATATAAGCGACATGAGCGATTCAAATAAAATCATGTGCTGATGAAAACATCTGGCGCAACGGTTGGGTCTTCTAACAACTTCACCTCAGTGGAAATTTTATCATCTAGGATGCAAGTTATTTTTCTTTCCTCCTGAACCCCATGTGATGACACAAGAATATTACTTGCACTAAATCACCAAAACGGAAATAAGAGGAACAAAATCACGGTCTGTTGGAACAGGTGCGGAAAAAACAGCTACATTCTGTTGGCATATTTACATGTATTGTTTATAAAAAAAAGTGTGAAGTTTAGTTTCATGGCCAGTATTTTTTTCAGTTAACCACCATTGGCAGCTGTGTCAAATAGGTATTTTCTATGCTGGTTGTGGGTACTTTAGAGCAACTGCCTGAGCATCATCCAAGATGACTATGGACTCGGGGTGCTTGTTGTAAAGGAAAACCATCCACAATCATCCCACCATTTCCTCTGCACTAAGCCCATTAACCTCCCAGCTTCAGTTACTGTAAGGGATGATTAAGCCAGATTTGCTTCGATCATTTTTTTGCAGTGTCTGCGAGGCCCCAGCAGGCTGAGGGAGAACCATCTGCTCTGGTTTGCTGCCATTCTGCAGTGGAGAACAGGATTTTTGTCTTCGTGCTTTATTACGTTGTCCGTTTGAGAGATTTGTCAGTGTAAGCATCGACGCCATCACATGATGTTTTCCTCTCCCCCCCCAAATCTCACATCATAGGTATTTTCTATGCTGGTTGTGGGTACTTTAGAGCAACTGCCTGAGCATCATCCAAGATGACTATGGACTCGGGGTGCTTGTTGTAAAGGAAAACCATCCACAATCATCCCACCATTTCCTCTGCACTAAGCCCATTAACCTCCCAGCTTCAGTTACTGTAAGGGATGATTAAGCCAGATTTGCTTCGATCATTTTTTTGCAGTGTCTGCGAGGCCCCAGCAGGCTGAGGGAGAACCATCTGCTCTGGTTTGCTGCCATTATGCAGTGGAGAACAGGATTTTTGTCTTCGTGCTTTATTACGTTGTCCGTTTGAGAGATTTGTCAGTGTAAGCATCGATGCCATCACATGATGTTTTCCTCTCCCCCCCCCAAATCTCACATCATTTACAAAATGGTAGCATTGCGTTATCACACTGATAACATGCAGTTCAGAGTTTGAAATGTGAGAGGAATCTGGGATGTCAATAAGGAACATTATTTGAGGTTATCACCTCTATCACCTTAAATATCATTTTGTTGTTTTTCTTTTTGAAGTTAGTAAAATGGATGAAACTGCTTAATAAGGCCAACTTGAGCATAGTATTCCAGTAAAGCTTGAAGCATATTAAAATACCATCTAAAAACCAAGGTTGTGCATGATTGATTTAAAACCGTTGAGAATGCCTTTTAAATTTCAGCATTATTTATTTATTTAAAATCTGAATTGAGATTCAGAATTCTGAATTTTGCATAACCCTATAGTATTAGTAGGATGGTGGTCACAAGAAGTAAAACCATGGTCCTCATTACCATGGTTATATGGTTTTTAAAATAGATAATAAGTAATAATAAACTATAAAACGGTAGTTAAAAAAAAAACTGTGGGTGACTGATCCCGCTCTGCTTTGACGCGCGGCTGGCGGATGCAGTGGGTAGTGCTGCTTCACACTTTTGGAATATTTGCTTTATGCAGTTTCGCATGCGCTGTAATTTAAAAACAACGCCTAATATCAGGGAGGTCTCCCTCGTTTCGGCGATCGGCCCACTACTTGAATGGAATGTCCCGGTGCTCCCGATGGCCAGTAGGCGATCGCGGGCCACCCAGACCTCTGGGCCCTATGCACTCTGTCACCCTTTTATCCATTCATACTAATTCAAACTGAATGAACACAGATGCTTCTTAACAATTCATTTTGTTTTACAGAACAAAGATGAGTAAATAATGACTTTTTTTATTTTACATTAAGCCTGAACTTCCTTTGCATGAGTCCCATTACAAGCACATACATAAATGTGCTGCAGAAGTGCCCATGCCCTGTGATTTATGTGACTTGTTCTTGTTAAATAGAGTCATTTTGGTTATTACACTGTGCTTGTAGGCCTTCTGGAATTGCTGCACATTTCATTAGATGGTTCCCCAGGGAGAGGGGAATAGGAGGCCCTGCTGATCTAAGCATGGAGAGTTTGCAGTGGATGTGCAGTGGGAACTTGGGCCCTTACTGGAGGGACTGACTCCTGGAGGACGACTCACTGCTTGCTTTAATCACGTTCACATAATTCTCACATTGACTCTGTATAGTGTGCCATTCACATTAAGATAGGAAGCCATTATTTCACTGCCCGCTGGGCATTTGCAGCTATGAGTGAAGAGTTTGCAAGACAGCCTTTCTGATACTCAGCGTGGCTGTTCTTTGAACGTGCTAAAATGAGTCATCATGGAAAACAAATTGGAATGAGATGTGATCACACTATAGTTCTTTGGTTCAGTGTCAGTGTTTATTCAAGGGATCCTCAACAAAGCAGTGATTTCAAGTTAATTATGTGAGGCTTTGTCTTCTGACTTTTACTGTGGGGTACAATGTTTGATCAAAAATGCAGTTAAAACAGTAATATTGTTATTATATTTTAAAATAACTGTTTTCTTTTTTAATTTGTTTTAAAATGTAATTCATGTGATGGCAAAGCTGAATTTTCAGCAGCCATTACACCAGTCTTCAATGTCACATGATACTCATGTTTCTAGTATGTTGATTTGGTGCTCAAGAAACATTTCTTATTATGAAATATATTTTATGAAAGCTGTCGTTTAAAAAAAAAAAGTCCTTGATGAATAGTTTGGAAGCCCGTTTTCACCACAGAATAAAATATAAAAAAGTAGTTGTGACTTATCTCACAATTCTGACTTCTTCCTTGCAATTTGAGACATAAACTCGCCATTCTGAGGAAAAAAAGTTAGAATTATGAAATGTGAACGCAGAATTCAGATTTTTGAGTTTATATCTTGCAATCCTGATTTTTTTTCTTATTTTAATTTTTTATTATTGTTATTGTTAATTGCAACGGAGCAGAGCAAGGAGTGGAGCGGCGTGATTTTGCCTGGAGCTAGGAGTGGATTTTTTGAAAGTCGGAGCATCGAGGTTTTCACTCGCTCCGAGAACGCTCCGCTACCACTCCGTCACGAGCACAAATTATGCCAAGTCACACATTAAACATAATTAGTTAGCTTGACAGATATGTGGATCACATATGAAGGTTAAAATGGCAATGGACGAGTGCGGGAGGTTAAAGCATGTTGTAAGTTGTACAGTTTGTTAATCTCCGCTCGAAACTAATGTGCTGCTACATCGCT
>NW_015549703.1:483149-487570 GCF_001515605.1 Sinocyclocheilus anshuiensis | reverse complement strand
AATATGCTGTAACTTTTCTGTTTCTGAAGTAACTACCCTCAGCTTCGCCATAGTAGAGACGTTGCACAGACAAGTAAGCTAAGCGAGTTAAGCAGTCATTTAATATGGACTTGGGATAATTGTAGTGTTCCAATAAACCATGCTAAATTAAACATAATTAGTTAGCTTGACAGATATGTGGATCACATATGAAGGTTAAAAATGGCGATGGACGAGTGCGGAAGGTTAAAGCATGTTGTAAGTTGTAGTTTGTTAATCTCCGCTCGAAACTAATGTGCTGCTACATTGCTGCACACGGACAGAACACACAAGCTCGCACATAACGTACAGATCGCGTGCATACATTCAGGAATGAAGAAAATTTGGTCAACGCTGTCCTGTGATTTATCAGCTTAAAAACTGAAAAGTTACAGCATATTCTTTCTGTTTCTGAAGTAACTACCCTCAGCTTCGCCATAGTAGAGACGTTGCACAGACAAGTAAGCTAAGCGAGATAAGCAGTCATTCAATATGGACTTGGGCTAATTGTAGTGTTCCAATAAACTATGTTAAAACTATTCTTCTAGTATTATGCATTTATTTTTCGTTTAATATAATTTCTGAACAGAACTTTGATTTTTCAAGCATTGTAAAATAATTTAGCCGCGGAGCGGTGTTTCTGATCAGTGGAGCAGGAGCGGGAAATGGTGAACCCGGAGTGGAGCTGGAGCAGAGTGATTATTGAATGCTTGGAGGGGAAATTGTTGCCGCTCCACTCCGCTCACATACTCTGATTGCAACAATTAGAAAAAGTCCAAATTGTGAAAGATTCAGAATTGCAAGAAAAGTCACAATTACCTTTTTTATTTATTATTCCGTGTTGGAAACATGAAATAGAAAGTTGAAAAGAACATTTATTTGAAATAGAAATCTTTTGTAACGTAGTAAATGTTTTACTGTCACTTCTGATCAGTTTTATTCTGCATGAATAAAAGTATTTCGGTAACACTTTAATACTCACTATTAACTTGCTGCTTATTAGCATGCATATTACTAGCATATTGGCTGTGTATTAATACTTATAAAGCACATATTCTGCATGACCATATTCTACATCCCTCATCCCACCCAATACCTAAACATAACAACTACCTTACTAACTATTAAATCAAGTTTTTCAAGGCAAAAGTCATAGTTAATAGTTAGTTTATAGTGGTATATATATATATATATATATAGGGTGGTGCTTAGTGTAAATGCTTATTGTGTTTATATGAAAACAAACAAACGAAATCAACCATGTTTATTGTTTTTAGTCTTGTAAATGAGTGCAAGCAATTTAATCCAACTCATCCTAGAGCTGCGTCTGACCCCTCTTCTAGTAACCTAAATCAGAAACATTGGTATTCAGCACCATGATTCAACGTCTCGCCTAGTGTTAGTGAGGTATGTGGGAGTTTTACAGGTGAAAACAACACAGATGCATGTGTCAGCTTTGTGACACCTGGTGGAATACAGTCGAGCCTTATAATTGTTCTTAAGACCGATCGATGGGATCCATGAAACGGGGAAAAGAGAGAGCTGTACTGGTCCCTCAGATATTGACCACTGTCTGTCAGAGAGAATGAGAGAGGGCTGAAGAGAGAGATAGAAGAAAGACACACAGAAAATGTTTAGAATGAGACTAGGTCAATTGGCAGTCTAGTTTGTAACACTGCTGTTCACATCATTGAGCAAGCACCTCACATCTGAGAAAAACAGATTGAATCACAGACTGAGTCAACATGAAATGGCATTCAAACTAGGGATGCCCCAATTTGACAAATTCTGTCTGATACTGATATACTGATCTGATAATTACTTTGATTTTAAGGTTCATTTTGTTAATGTTGGTTATTACATTGAGTATCATGTATTAGTTAATGCATAAGGTATCAACTAACTATGAGCAACATAATTTTACAGCATTTATTAATCTAGGTTAATGTTGGTTTATAAATATACTATTGTTCATTGTAATTTAATGTCCATTTATAATAGCATAAATGATCATTTAACTTGAAATGCTACAAATGTATTAGTATACACTACCAACCATAAATAAAACCATAAAATCTAAATGATAAGAGGAGAAATTAACATGCATAATTTAATATACAATATAGACAGATATCGATAAATTAAATCTCATATTGAGCATCACAAATTCTGACCCATTTACTTTTGTTATCTGATGTATTCCTGAGTGAAACAGGATATTTAATGAGGAAAACGTACAATTGGACATTTATACATCAGGAATTGATTTTATCATGAAAAGAGGGTGTTAAATGGGAATTAAAATGAGAAGGATTTGTGATATCAGATGAAAATTAATGTTGTTTGAGGCAAGGCACGTTTGGGTAGGAACAAGACAAACATGTGGAATAATGTGCAGCAATCCTGGTAAGGAATGTGCCTTGAGAATATAAATAAATTTTGGCTTCATATTAAATGTGATTAAATGGAAGAATAATATTTTTCATGGCTGACCAACTAAACTAATAAACATTAAAGTGGTTGTGAACCAATTAAGCTGTTTTTCAGTTATACAGTGGGTACGGAAAGTATTCAGACCCCCTTATTAAATGATTTTAGCAAATGGCTGCAATATAACAAAGAGTAAAAAATTTAAGGGGGTCTGAATACTTTCCGTACCCACTGTATGTGCATTATAAATATATTGTACATCTAGTTGATGTGCTTTTGTGCACCAGATACCCTTTTCAGTCCAGTGTTTGTAATTATATGCATGCTGGCCTAACATGCAATACATTAGAGCAAAAGGACCCAGGTGTGGACAACACTACAGGAATGAAGGAAAACAACCATCCACCTGGGTCATTATGAACACGAGCAGTGACAGCTAATGAGAATGAATAAGGGAATGTGTCAGGTGTCTGGCTCTCTCAAAACACCCTTAATGTTCTGCCTCAGCAGGCGTCAGCCTCTATAATGAGAGCAGTTTGGCTATGAAAAATGGCAATCCATTTCAGTGGCCACGTCACGTAGACCACAGTCTGTTTCTCAATGTCTTTTTCGAGTGTGTTTTTGTTGTATGACATGCACTTTGCTGCTGTAACGGTACAGTGAAATGAAAGAGCTCGAAATCAATGTGTCTCCCAGACCCCCTTGCTAACATCGCAGGTCTGTGATTCTATAATTCATGATTTCATTATGCAAATATAAAGCTGCACATGATTGCCTCAGTCTTCTCATTAAAGATATGATATCTGTCCAAGGGATGCAAATTCTAATAAACCTTTTAATAAACCTAAATGCATCAATTAGTTTGAACTATTGGAGAAGGAAATGAGAGGAATGAGTAGATGGGTTAGGGCTCTGCTGCATGATGATAATACACTCTTAAAAATAAATGTGCTTAAAAGTTTCTTCACAGCGATGCCATAGAAGAACCATTTTTGGTTCAACAAAGAACCATTCAGTCATCTCTTCCTTACCTTTTTATAATCTGAAGAACCTTTTTTAGAAAGAAAGGTTTTTATGGGACCATTTAGACAAAAAGGTTCTTCTATGGCATCGTGAAGCACCTTTATTTTTAAGAGTGTACTATGCAACAGTATAAATGTGTGCTGATGTATCATTTATACCTTGGTCGATATTTTCCTGAAGCTGTCAGATGGAAAGGACTGCTTTACAATGTTTACAGGTCACAGCCATGTGGAAATATGGAGTAATGTCAAATACAGAGCATGACGTTCCCCAAGCAAGTCAAGATAAGGATTGAGTTGCTGTGTAAGGTGCTTTAAGTTTCTAGTTCTTTATTAATTGATTTAAATAGATAAGTGGAAGTGACTAACAAGAAAAAGAGCTGCTTTGGGGTTCTAGGTGGGAAGGATTCAATTGGTGAACCATATTGTTTATGACAGGGTAAGTTATCAACAGGACTGAAATTGTTTAAAGTGTGGTCACGTTACCAAAATTTTGGTGAAATTTCAAGGGCAAAAACGATCTGTTGTTTCTCATCAACAGTGTAGCTGTCAGACTCTGTTCCGTGTTTTGTGTGTGTTGTGTTTTGCTCCCCATGGGTTCTATGCCCATATTTGGTCCTTCCCGTTCCTGTCCTTATAATTTGTTCCAGGTGTTCCCCGTTTAGTTCTATTGATCCCAAGTGTGTCTCGTCATCCCCTCGTCATGTCGTGTATATAAAGTGTTCCCTGTTCTTAGTTTGGCGTCCGGTATTGTATATGTCTACCTCCTCTGCTATGTGTGTTTTCCTGGTTCCCTGAATGTAATTAAAGTCTCCTTGTTGATGTACTCCTGGTCTCCTCGTTCCTCGCTCCGCACTCCCTCACAGTAGCGAACGTGACAGAATACTGGGCCAAAGACAGTAAGCGGCGCCCCCTCTCTCCGCCTCTTGTTTTCCATTTTTTTTTTATTGT
>NW_015549703.1:482798-483081 GCF_001515605.1 Sinocyclocheilus anshuiensis | reverse complement strand
CCGAGAGCGCCCCCCCAGAGCTCGCTCCAGTGTCGGCTCCAGCCCCAGAGCTCGCTCCAGTGTCAAGTCCGCCGACCACGCCTTTCACCCTGAACCAAAAGGGGAATCTAAGGAGGAGAAGGCGGTTGGTTCTAGTCTCTAGGTCTGCTCCAGTGAGGGCCCCAGTCCCCGAGTTTAGCCCAGAGAGGGCTCCAGTCCCTGAGTTTAGCCCAGAGAGGATTCCAGTCCCCGAGTTTAACCCAGAGAGGATTCCAGTCCCCGAGTCTAGCACAGAGGGGTCCAG
>NW_015549703.1:466389-481347 GCF_001515605.1 Sinocyclocheilus anshuiensis | reverse complement strand
GAGGGCTCCAGTCCCCAAGTCAAGCCCAGGGAGGGCCACAGTTCCCGAGTTAAGCCTACGGAGGGCCTCTGAATTCTCCCTAAGGATTTTTTTTGGGGGGGGAGGGGGTAGTAGGGGTCCATCCGTGGAGGCCGAGCCGAGTGCCGAGGCCAGGCTCCCCAAGCTCCCTCCTGAACTGTCTGCTCCGCCATGGACCCTGAGCTCCCTGTGCTGCCATGGCACCCTGGACTGCCTGATCCGCCCTGGAGGTATTCCCCGTGTCCCAATCCTGCACCAGCCTCCAGGGTGCCTTCCGGGAGGGGGGAGTAATGTCAGACTCTGTTCTGTGTTTTGTGTGTGTTTTTTTTTTTATCCCCATGTGTTTCTATGCTCATATTTGGTCCTTCCCATTCCTGTCCTTATCATTTGTTCCAGGTGTTCCCCGTTTAGTTCTATTGATCCCAGGTGTGTCTCGTCATCCCTTCGTCATGTCATGTGTATATAAAGTGTTACCTGTTCTTAGTTCGGCGTCCGGTATTGTATATGTCTACCTCTGCTACGTGTGTTTTCCTGGTTCCCTGAATGTAATTAAAGTCTCCTTGTTGATGTACTCCTGGTCTCCTCGTTCCTCGCTATGAGGGAGCACATTAGCACAGTAACGAACGTGACAGTAGCAATGTATGAAGCACAGCTCTCACAGTAGTGAAGTTCTGTTGGTAAAATCTGGAGTCTTTCACCCTCATGAAAAAATTCCCAATCATGTAGATTCCTATTGAAATGACTGGATTTTGTCTGCGAAAATTTGCAGAACATGTCCACTCCTTTAGCCTTGAGAAGAAACAGAGTTTACGTTGGTTACTGCTTCTAGGCAACAATTCAATTTACTTTTTTTGATATAATCACAAATTTTGATTTATATACTGTTATTGTGATATATTGAACAAGTCATTTTATTTCAAATAAATAAATAAAACCTATATATTTTTTAAGATTTTGTTCATACCATCCACTTGTACCTTGGGGGTTAAGAAGGCGAAGAGACAAAAATAATTTTTAAAATGTGCCGCTGGTGGGTTGCAAAAAGGCACCATCGACTGGAGGCTGCTCTGACGTCACGGGCATTGATCCTGAATATGAAACGAAGGCAGTGGGTGAGGAGACTCCCGACTGGAGCTGCTGCCCCCCCCCCCCAAAAAAGGAGTAAAGGTTACTTCCAGTGCTTTAAAATCAGGAATGTTGTACATGAGCAACAGAGTGTTAATATACAATCTTTTATCCTGATGGACGGCAACAACAGCTATCCAAATAGTGTATATTCAGACAGTTTGATTAAAAGAGATGTAATCCAATATATTCAGTCTGCCTGTAAGAACAGACTTATTGGTTTCCAGATCTTCATGAAAATGGACAATTTATCTTTTAATATAAATCTCAGTTCTTCCAAATGTAACATATTTCCCAGTTCCCTTGCCCACATCTCAAAAGTAGGGACAGAATCTGCTTCCCACATCTGTAAGATCTGTTTTTTTTTTTTTTTACAAGTAACATGCAGAGCGAAATGGCCTGTGTTTGATATTTACTACAAAAGGCATTTTCTGCACCTAAAAGTCCAATACAAGGCTCATACTTCAGAAAGATTTTTAAATATACATTTCCAAAATGGCTGAATTTTACTACGACCGTAAAGAATGAATCAGGGTGCCTTCTAATGTTTTACACTTATTACAGAGTGGGGAATTCCTATTGAAATGACTGGATTTTGTCTGCGAAAATTTGCAGAACATGTCCACTCCTTTAGCCTTGAGAAGAAACAGAGTTTACGTTGGTTACTGCTTCTAGGCAACAATTCAATTTACTTTTTTTGATATAATCACAAATTTTGATTTATATACTGTTATTGTGATATATTGAACAAGTCATTTTATTTCAAATAAATAAATAAAACCTATATATTTTTTAAGATTTTGTTCATACCATCCACTTGTACCTTGGGGGTTAAGAAGGCGAAGAGACAAAAATAATTTTTAAAATGTGCCGCTGGTGGGTTGCAAAAAGGCACCATCGACTGGAGGCTGCTCTGACGTCACGGGCATTGATCCTGAATATGAAACGAAGGCAGTGGGTGAGGAGACTCCCGACTGGAGCTGCTGCCGTTGCTGCTGGGCAGGAGAGACACGTTCAGCCTCGGTGCACAACAGAACGAGAAAGTGAGGGGGGGGAAAGGGGGAAAAAAGCAAAACGGGACATAACAGATTTGCCACCTGGCATCCCTCAGTGCAAGGCTCAATAGGACTGACTCATTCTATCTCTCTCACTCAGTCTGTCCATATTTCCCTTCCTCTCTCTCTTTTTGTCTTTCTCCCCTCCCTTCCCCCGAAACGGTGCAGGGTAGTGGTTTCTCTCCCTTTCTCGCTCTTGCTCTCTCTCTCTCTGCTTACCTCTCCACACACACAATCCTTTGCTTGCTGCTGCTGGTTGAGTTTATTATTCTGCACTCTTATTGGTCAACTTTCAAGCGATGGTTTAGAGCCGGCTCTGATTATTTGCCTTTGGGAATCTTCAAGCACTGAGGAGGTGCCGTCTACTAGGTTCTTTTTTCTCAAACGGTTTTTGTTCTGGTGTTAATTTGAGCGGCTGCCTAAACTGAAAGAACAACAGCGCAATATCTGCAGCGGAACAACTTTATAATACAGAATTTAGTTTTTAGGGAGTATGCTCAGAAAAATCAAGGTGTTGAGAGAGAAGTTTTGCTCTCAGAGAAATTTCAGCAGGTGAATTGCCAATCAGCCGGTTACATTTCCTTTCTCAAGTGGCTTTTTCAGCAGTCCAAGCTGGATTCTGATCATGCTACCGATACGATCAGGTCACCACCAGGTCTGAACGTGAATCCCCTGCTCCCAGAAAACGTCACTCCCACCTCAGTTAAACGCAACAAAAGACCAGGATTACTCCAAGCCATGAAGAAAATCTGGTCCAAGAAACGCTTTCAGGTGAGTCCTTGCCTTATTATTCTTGCCTTGCATGTTGACTCATAACTGACTGGGAGTTTGAGTTTGACCCATATGTGTGGGTTTTTGACATTCAGTGAGCTCTGTCTGAGGAAGGCTTGACCCAGTTCCCTCCTTTAGTGCTGTTAGCACTCATTCGCACTCCTCTGCCCCACCCTTTTCTTGTAAACAAACGGCACCCATCTGGCTAATTGCGTGAGGATGATTACAGCTGAATAGGTGAATTTTCCTGGCTCATTAAACCCCATCTTATTCTGATGCATTCTGGGTTAAGCTAGGATTCCACAGAGACAAAGGTGACAGCCCCTTGGGTGCTTTGCTGTCGCCTCTTAAGTGGTCCTTCTCAAGGGATAGGAAATCCAAGATTGTTTATCACAGCAAAGTTTCATTTTGAAACCTGCATTGGATATGGGACTCTTATTGTTAGATTTTGCACCACTACAGAAGACATATGGCAAGTCAGCATGTAGGTTGTTTTCTTGTCCAAGTGCAATAAAACAGAAATGCTTGTAGCAGCAACCCATTTTTCCCTGATGCATATTTCTAGGGATCTGTAGGATCGTAAATTTGACGACCTCACGCTTTTAGTGCATCAACAGGAAGATTTTTACATCAAGACCATCAGCTAAAATGATTACATTTGTAGTCTTTTTTCACTACATTCAATACAACCAAACAGCATCACATCAGCAGGCTATTATTGCACTCCAAAACTAGATGCCTGTTGAAATTCCACTGCCAAGACATTGCTGTGTGGTTGCTAAGGTGTTTTTAGTGGGTTGCTAGGGGGATACTTACTGGTCCAAGACAAAAAACAATCACAAGTTGCTCGATATTTTGGTTCAAACTCATGTTGTTCCAAAACCTGAATGCATTCATTCTTCTGTGGAACACAAGAACAGTCTTATTGGTTTCCAGATCTTGATGAAAATGGATAATTTATCTTTTAATATATATCTCAGTTCTTCCAAATGTAACATATTTCCCAGTTCCCTTGCCCACATCCTAAAATAAATTTTTTTTGCAAGTAACATGCAGAGCGAAATGGCCTGTGTTTGATATTTACTACAAAAGGCATTTTCTGCACCTAAAAGTCCAATACAAGGCTCATACTTCAGAAAGATTTTTAAATATACATTTCCAAAATGGCTGAATTTTACTACGACCGTAAAGAATGAATCAGGGTGCCTTCTAATGTTTTACACTTATTACAGAGTGGGGAAATCATGGGATAAATTTTATGAAGTTGTAATTTAGAATAATGAAGCCTATGAATTACCTTGAACTGAATCAAATTATGTCTAGCATTTACAGAACAAGCTCAATTTCTCAAGCACTCATCCCACATGTTTTCATGAATATTAAAACCCATTTCCTTGTTTTTCCTTGTTTTTTTGAGTGTTATTGTCCACCTTTTCTACCAATAATGTGTAAAAATTTGACACCGTACCACTCGCAAAAAGGAAGATATTTTGATACGTTATTTTGCATACTTTATGCATGCATACATTGAAAGTCAAAGTGGGCGAATGTTCTTTATTTTTGTATTTTGTAGAAAAAGAAATGCATACTGATTTAGAACAGCATTAGGGTGTGTAGATGATAAAAATTAAAATTTTTGGTCAAATTATCCCTTTAAATGGCAAATTGTAATATTATGGCTTGGCAAACACCACTAATGACACTAATGACGATTTCTCTGTAAACAGATTGTCGGGTCAAAATGCAAACCATCCCCTCTGTGGATGGTACATAAAGTGAAAATTAACAATCTGCACACCACCGCTTTGCCATTGGCTGTAAATGCAGTGTCCTTCTTTTGACAATATGTCATTGTGACATTTTACAGGTGAGAGCAGGACAAGCTCTTCCCTCTTCCGCTGAATCCTTGTGAAGATGAAAGGAAAAGTAGGTGTGAAGGAAAGGAGAGGGGGATGGGTGAAAGAAAAAGATAATTGGTTCTTAGTCGGCAGACGGAGACAGGCGGGTGGATGGGGCTGAGATTTAGCTTAGAGACCAGACGGATACTGAACAGGAGTCATAGTTTCAGATGTAGGTTAAATGGTAGTTTCATTTTCTATCCTGTCATTTGAATAATATGTAATTATTTCATCCCTCCATTTGGTGTGTTTTAGGGAGACAGCATATCCCTTTGCTGCTACTAAAGGTAACTAGATTCACATTTCCTAACTGATATACCAGTGCTTGCAAGGCAGCAAAAGAAGATGGTAGATTTTGTTTTTTGTAAATGAGACCGCATCAGTGCTGTTGTTATCACACTCCGCACACATCTTGTTTGCTGTTAGCTGTGTCCAAAACCTGAAAAGTCTTGTTTTGCAGCCAGTATTCTGCAGTATGAAGAGGTGTCTCAAAACAGTCTTTGCATAATCTTGTTTACCAAGAGTTTTTTTCATAGAATCATAGATGACTCCTTTACTACCTGGGATCTCACAATCCTATGTATGTTTGCTTGGTGGAAAGAATAAAAATGGTGTCTGATGGTGAGAAGAATGCTAATTTATCAACTTATGATTCAACTTTTACTGAGAAATAAACACTTTAGTCACTTCAATATTGGCTTGGATTTCTCAAAAGCCCATTTGAATTTGTTCTAGACCATTAAACATGCCATTATGGTTTGAAAGCCAGACTGAAATCAGTTTCCTTAAAAGGTGCCTTCATACAAAAATGCTGTTTGTAAATTAGCTGACTGACTGAAGAGACAGCAAGGCAGTTGCATTTGGTTTCAAATGCAGCCATCATCTTTGTGCATTGACTATAAATTATTAAATATATCCAAGAAAGACAAGATTAATCATAATTTAGTATACAAATGTGAGAAATAAGACCAATTGCCGAGTTATTTTGAAAATCGAGTCTTAAATTCTACTTGAAAGTGAAAATTCTGCACAGCAAGGCACAGTTAATCTCAAATTTCCTAAAGAGCTCTCTTGAAATGCACTGCACAATGTAAAACATACATTGGAAGAAAACGTGTGCTAAAATTTTACCTTTTGTCTGACAAGGGTAGTACCCTCAAACCTATAAATATTTGCCTGATTTACTCCTAAATACTACTTCAATACTAAATACTACCTTAAAACTTCACTTAAGCTACTAATCTGCATTTTATGGGTAGATAAGGCACAAAGGTGTCCCATTGATGGTGCTGCTTCAGTGAGAAACTAAAGGTACAATTTTTCTGACCTTGTAAACTGCAACCAATTGACCATCAATGTAAAACCTCCGATTAACATTAAGCGTTTAGAACGAACCTTTAGCCAGAATGATGTTTGAGTAATATCAATATAGTGACCATATACCAGTGTAGAGGGGCCCGTGAATTACATGAGCTCCCACTGTTTTTTCTAAACCTGCCCTGCTGACTCACAAGCATTAATGAACGCAATAGGTAGCCAAGAGAGATGTGTTCTTTAAGGTGTGAAGTGATTCACTTGCTGCATTGGCAGGAGTAATGAAAAGTTAGACCGGGTGAGATTGAAATAGCCCACTCGCTCAGGGCTGAAAGAGTGGAGTTAGAGCAGAAGGCAGATACCATAACCCAGATTAAATAGTGCCTGGCAGCATTCGTCAGACTTCAGTCTGAGCCTAACCTGTCAACGTATAAATTACCTGGTGACCAAGAAGGTAAAAATGATGCATCAAAACATCTAGTTGTTGCCTAGCTCTTTGATTCATCCAGTATGAATGCCTGTAGTGTGGGCTGACAAGAAAAATAATTTGAGCTCTCCAAGGTGCTGACCACCGGGACTCAGAAGTTTTTGTCTGAAGAATTAGAGTGGCTAGAAAAAGACAACAAAAGCAGCTTTGTTTCATGCAGCTGATGTTGTTTTGGTGCCAACTAATGACTGCATCATATTTTTAAAACATTTTATAGCCCTTTTCTAAAACTATTGAGCTGCCTACTCAGAAAGTTTCAAAAGAGTTTGGCGTTAGCATATTGCTAAGCTAATGATACACACAAATATTTGGTAAAATGTTCAGTTTGAATGGATTTAAGTATTTTATTATGAATATTATTCAGTATTGAATGAAGCTTTTGACATAATTAGCATTTTTCACCAATATATATATTTTTTTAATTGAGCTTATTTTAATGCATTCTGGGATAGATTTAACTGTTTTTGTCCAAACTGTTCTGTTCTGAATTAAATGTAAATATTATTTTTGACATTTCTTCTGATTTGCCCAAAATGCCAACATCTTGGATTATTGTTTTAATTGATCTTGTAATGCATTTGAATTGTGAGGCATTGTAATTGCCTTCATAATGAAGGATACATGCAATTTTGGCCAAAAAAGGTATCTTAGAAAGCAGGATCATTATGGGATATCTAGAACACCGTAACAACCATCCAGAAGACCTCAGCAACCACTTAAATCACTAAAATATTTCAGATCTTAGTAATCTCATAGCAATGCACTGGGGGAAGAACAACCCAGCATTACATGTGCAATCACAATATCTTTAGAAAATGTGCAAATTTAGCTCTAAAAATTAATCAAGCTAATTAGCAATATTCATTTTGTTTTACCAACTAGATATATTATAAACCTGTTAGAGATATGGATATTTCATTTTATCTTTGTTACCATATTGCTATGGACAAAGAGGACTCGATTTAATTTTTGTAATTGGATTAGACCATCATAAAAAATAATTAGTTGTGGAGCCTCGTGTCTTTTTTTTGGTAGCCGTTCTTGATGTTGTCGTACAACATAGACACTGAATGTCAAACGACGAGTGCTTGAGTCCGTGTTTACTTCTGATTGACCCAGTAAGATGAGCGTTGCTCAGCTCTTCACAGCACAGATGGTTGGCTGAAGATACTCCCTCGGTGACCTGCTCACAATCAAAGGAGCGAGTGTGCATTTGGCAGGTCATTTTGGATAAGTGTCAATTTGGGAAATGTAATTGAAGCTTCAAGGGCCCTCTGTTGCTAGCAGCTTTCAGATTTATCATGGGACGAGGAACCAAAGCTCAAACATGTCAACCTCCAAGTCTGCTCTCGGTTCATTTACCATTTAAAGTATAGATTGGGGAATCGATTGTTATGTGGATTCATTGATTTTGTTGTAATTAGTGGTGTTTGATAAAGCAAGCATCCCTATTATTATTGATCATATAGGGATAGCAGTTGAGAATAAATGATTTTATGGTGAATTGTTAGTTTTTAAAGGGAGTGGATGCATAATATTTGTCTAGTGGACATTAAATTGGAGGGGAAAACACTTTTTCAAATGTAGTTTTTGTTAAAAAAAACAATAAATCTAGTTGAATTATTATTGCTTATGTAAGGCATATACTAATGTTACATAAAGTGGGAAATGTACACTTTCTTTAACACAGTTTCTGCCAAGACACACATGTAAATAAATGCTAATGGTGCTTGTAGCAACTCAAGTGTGCGTAGGCTTTGCACATGTAAATAAATGCTAATGGTGCTTGTAGCAACTCAAGTGTGCGTAGGCTTTGCACATGTAAATAAATGCTAATGGTGCTTGTAGCAACTCAAGTGTGCGTAGGCTTTGCACATGTAAATAAATGCTAATGGTGCTTGTAGCAACTCAAGTGTGCGTAGGCTTTGTCAATAGCCATCTTTATGTGTGGACTGACCATAAAATGCATTTGTGGTGGCTGTGTTGTTAGTTTTGAGTTTTGACTAAACAAGGCAACAGAAGAATTCATATCTTTTGCATAATGCATGGCACTTGTGCGGTGAAGTGGAACTAGCCTTTTCGTCCATTAAGATGCCAAACATGGAGGCTAATGACAAATTAACCGGCATCACATGCACATGAATCCTTCTTCGCCTATTAATTATTCAGATGTTTTAATGCCCTGTAAATGTTTTCTTTACAACAAGCAGAAAGAGCTGAGCTTAAGCAAATGAATTTAAATGGCCGACTTGTAATTCCTCTAAAAGTTCATCCACCTTTATTTGCCTTTCCCCTTCACCAGCCCTGCAAACCTCCAGGCACAAGTCTCTGAAACGGATGGCCGCCGTCCTTAGCTAATGCTGTTAGGGAGCAGATTCACAGAAGAAGGGTTTGAAATTACTGGTGCCTCAGTCATTAGGATTTAATTTCTCCCTGTAACTAATGGATTGGGAGTGACAGACAGCCGCTGCCTTATGCATCCTCGCTGTTGCTTCAGTTTACATTCATCCATTGTGAAAACTGAACACAGGTGGAAAGGAAGCTGTACTGGGAAGCTGAGAATCGCATTTCCCACTGAACAAGATGAATTTGTTTAGAAATGGACAAAGAAATTACATGCCTTACAGTATGTTGCTTGAAAACTGGGAATAACAGCTTGTAACAGAATAAGATCAACCATTCCGTAGTCCATTTATGCTGTACTGGAAGCTTTCATACTTGTCATTTAGCAGATGCATTTAATCTAAGGTGACATGCGGGTACACCAACGCAGGGATTGGCAAAAGAAGCTAGCTCAATATTTTTAGCCTCTCAGTGACCAAATGCCCTATATAAGATTTAAAATCTAGGTTAGCAGAGCAGAGACGGACATGTTTTTTTGAAGACAGACAAGTGGCACAAGCGGTAACCATCGCTACATCTCGGTTCTCATTTCAAAAGCGCTCTTGTTAATCTGCTTTGGGGAGATCTGCTGATCTACTGTTTGAAATGCTTGTTTGTCTTGCTCATTTGAAGTCATAATCATACATTTTGAAGCATTCTCTGCAACTAATAACATACCTCTTCTCTCTTTCTCTTTCCAGAAAACCGGACACTCTAACCGAACTTTTGGGCGGTTCACTCATGGTGTGTTTGGCTTTATAGATAACAGGTTATTACAAGAGAGATTTTACGATAACTCTTCAGTCTGTCAGTCATCTAATGTCTAGTCTTTGTTTAAAATCGAGGATGCTTTGGTTTTTCCCTTTGCAATTTGAAAGCGAATGCTGCTGATCTTGCAATATCCATTTGCTAGCAGTCATGGGAAAAATGCAAAATTGAAGAATCGAAGTCACGAGAGTGAGTTTGAATTGAACTGGCGACCACAGGAAGTTAAACTGGAAATTTAATTGTAATGACACGAAGAGGACTGAATTTGAAGACTTTCAACCAGTGTTTAGTATTATTTATATCGTTTCAGAATATTTATTAATATTTTAAATAAGCTTTTATTTTTATATATTCAGTTTTCAAGTGAATTCAGCTGTAGTATTTTTGTGCTTTATTAGTTTAATTAATTAGTTTAATTTCTATTTAGCTTTACTTATATTTAAGTTTTAGTAGTTTGTACTTCAGTAATTAGTACTTTTTGTAATTTTTTAATTTTAGCTTTAGTTAAAAATAATAACACTAATTTCAACATAGGTAATGCATTCTGGGAAATTAAGTAGTGTTACACCCTGGCCCACAAAAGTTAATTAATTTATTAAATATTTTTTATGGATGGCAAATCAAAAATGTATCTCATATAAATGTATAAATACATTTATCAAACTTCAAAGCTTTTAAAACTTTTTTTTTTCCCCCAGTAGCTTTGAACACGACTTTGGAAAGCTTAAAATATGAATTGCATTTTTCCATCGTGTTTGTTACCGCAATTCAAAATAACTTTTGCTGAGTTAAGTTGTTTATGTTTTGTTTTCTGTGTTTAGTTAGCTCCTTGATATCTCGCCCAGACTTCTTGTTTCAGTATGAAATATGTAAACAGCCAACACAAGGCAGAAAACGCTCGTCTTTAATTATGTTCAGCAGTGCCATATGCAACTTGCCAACTTCCAAAATGTGTTTCTAACTTTGAAGTATCACACAAATGTGTGCCAAAACAAAGTCTAAGCCTCTGTAGCATCTGGAGATTGATGATAAATCATTAAGATTTAGGATTTCCATCACTTGATATTCCGAGGCAAGCCCAAAAAGTCATCTAATATCCCTCTGAATATGTTATTGTAATCAATCTCTGAATCAAGGCCCTCCATAACCTCATCAGAGACACCTAGAGGGCGTACTTCAGACGGAGTGTTCAGTTCAGACAAATATGATCTAAATTGTGTGCCCTAAATTGTGCATAAAGTACCTCCGCTGCTGCATTACCTCTGAGAAGCGTTTATTATAAATGACTGCTAATGGGGATATCATTCTGATAATTATAAAATAATTTAGCCTGCGTTATATCAATCTGCACACTCTGAAATATATCTCCTTAATGCAGCATCTATGTAATGCATCCTCAGTTTTAAGTACTGATTGTGCATCTTTTTTATGAATTGTTAGTGTTGTTGAATTGTGTTGCTATTGTGATTTGTAATAAACCATTGTGTTTTTGATTATTATTTCCTCTATTATTGAAGATGTCAGTCAGTGTCAGTGTTGTGTCTGTGTGCTTGGGTTTGAGAAGTCATGCTAGACAGATTGTCTGGAATTGTCTGTCTGCTCGCTCTGATAAAGAGGAGCCTAACAATGAATCAATTCACTTTATGTACGAAGGCACTATAATCTCGGCATCAATAATGCAAAAAGCTTAGCATTGAAGCAATTTATACGAACTGCTGACACTTTTGCACTGATGTGATGAGATTTTAGATGTGGATCCCTATAAAAGCTCTTTAAATTGAAACTATGCCTTAAATAATTAATTAGACAGGCAGAATTAATGTGGATTACTCTCTTTATTACATTCTCCATTGACGATTTTCATTCATGGGAATTCATATTAGTTCCTTTTTATTAGATATGAACCTCATGGATTAAAATGTTGTTTCTGATAATCATTAATAGTTAGAAATACACAGCAGATTATTTACCACAGTAACTAAATTAGCCTTGATCTCATTTAAAAAGGATGATAATTTCATTAAAATTAACTGGCTTAATATATTATACTGTACATGAATGATTGAAAAATATACATTTAAATGCTCAATCCTTATCTCGTCTGAGATGGGAAATATTTGATTTATTAATAACAATATTCAGGAATTTGTTGCTCCTTTTACAAATTTGTACCGGCAGAACGGAGCCCACAGGGCTTTTGATGTGCAAATAAAAAGAGATCCTGCTTAATTAAAATTTTTATTTAATTTAATGTGCAGAGACTTTGTCTTTAACTAACTAAGCCTTTAAGTAAGTCATTTTGCATTTTGATTGGCCTGTTTGACCATCCTTACCAGCTCTTACCATTGTTTGCTCAAAGGAAGTTCAGGAATATATTCGTCTAAACAAAGCAAAAGCAGATGGCAGTGATGTTGTGCACCAAGTACTAGTCAACCAGGACCAGTAAACTGTGCAAATGTGTCCATTCAGCAGTTTGTTGCTGTGTTATCTGTTTTCTGGGATGGGATTCGTCTCTATAGTAACGGTGATGTCTTGTCTGCTTCTTTCCTCTGCCACTATGGAAGCGAAGTTTTCCGCTCCTGTCGGAAGCAAAGTTATGGTAATGTTTGTTTTCATCTTTGGGCTCACTGCAGTGGTTCATCCTCTCTTTCCCCACCAAACACCATTTTTATTTATTCATTTCACCTATCACTATGTGGCAACCCAAATCCTGCTTTGTGATACACTTTTCCTCAAGAAAGGAAAACCTGTTTACTCAAAAAGTCATAGTATGATTTTATTTTATTTTGATATCTTTGATATTTGATAGTTTGATATCTGCTATCATTACAGGTGTTTTTTTTTTTTTTTGGCTTAATGTCGTATTTCTTTGTGTTAGACTCTGAGACTACAGAAGACGAAGCCGCTGAGCCACAAATACCCCTGGAAGCTAAAGAAGGAGCCAGAGGTTTTCAGGATGAGGCAGGTAAATGACACTTTTAAAATGAACTACTATGTCAACCTTTTTTTAAAAACAGTCCTATGTCTTAAAATCAAGCGTAGCGTTAGTTCTGGCAGGTCATGTTAGTCAAGCTATCTAATCATTCATATATAAGGTCCTTCAGTATTATCAGCACTTTTCGCATTGCTCAATAGCTAATTACCCTCCTCCATCCCCAACTCCTCCTCTGTCAGTCGGGATTCAGCCATCTGATTCTCCTTGAATCGGACTAATTCTAAAATGTGTACATAAAATGATTGAACTTTAACAATATCTGCAATACATTTATGTTAGTTCTGTTCTGTTTACCCTGGGGGGGTTATCGCTGCTCTCCCTGCTCTCATCCATGCTAGGCTGCATGGAGGCGCAGGGAGTTCTTGCCCAGAACAGAACCATACCGCCAATCCAAACTGTATGCTAATTGTCAATCATCTTTGACGATAGTGGTCCTGACAGAAATGTATTTTATAGTAGAGCTTGTTAATATTTACATTATAACAGAGACACAACCGTTTGAAGGTTTGGAGTCAGTAAGATTTTATTCTTTTATATAGTAATTAACACTTCTATTTAAAAAAAATATGTACATACAGTATGTTTGAACTTTCTATTCATCAAAGAATCCTGAAAAAATATATCATGCTTACCACAGCACATTATTAAGCAGCACAACTGTTTTCAACATTGATAATAAGAAGAAATGTTTCTTATGCATCATATTAGCATATTAGAATGCTTTCTGAAGGATGTTGTTACACTGAAGACTGGAGTAATTGCTGCTGAAAAATAAACTAAAATAAATGACGTTATTTTTAATTATAATAATTTTTAACTTTATTACGTCTTTTTCTCATTTTTTGATTAAATAAATGCAGCCTTGGTGAGCATCTTCTTTCAAAAACATTATAAATTACCAACCCTAAACCTTTGAATGGTAGTTTATTTATAAGCCCATCAGCCATTAAAGGAATAGTTTCCCCCAATAAAATGAAAATGCTGTCAAACAGAATCAGAAAAACTTTACTGGCCAAGTGTGCTCACACACACGAGGTTTTTTACTGGTTTACAGGAATGAGCAATTAAGTATATTAAATACAAGATACATTGCAAGAATAAACATCTAGAATGAGTAAACAGAAACATTAACAGGTGTGTGCACTGTGCAGTGTGTTTCAACTGTGTAAATATATATCACGTAATGTTCTTTTTTTATTGCATAATGCCCAATATAATATATTAGTAAAAGTAATGGACTGTACAGTAGTGGTTGTTAACAGTTATAGATGGATATGGGAACTTCTTATTCCTGAATGTTCTGGTGCCCAGTGGTCTGTACTGAAGTACAGAAACATCATGTCCTGGGTGTGTGGGTTTTATGGTTTAGTTTTCTTGCCCTTTTCCTCTCTCTGGAGGTGTATAGTTTCTGGAAGGAGGGCTGGTTGCGCACATGTCATTACAAAGCCATAGGCTGTTACTTACTTTTGTGACACACAAAAAGGACAATCTTTTCCATACAATGGCAGTTATAGCAACCATGGCCATACAGCTTCAAAAACAGCATTATACAACTTATTTGCTATATTCCGAGTTCAATATTCAAATCATACGATGTTTGCTGATTTGTTCCCCTTTCATTGATAATCTTCCCCTCCACTGAAGCTCTGAAATCTCATTTGCATTTGCATTCAGATTTAAAAATGGCACGTTGACCAAACAGAACATTGTTTCTCATCTGTGAACATGACGAGCCAGTGGACATGACCTTTTCAGTGAATAATGAGCTACATTTCAGTCTGATCCTCACACAAAGCTATCGTATTGCTTACAAAGACTTGGAATCTAGTGCATGAGTCAGATGGACTATTTTTATAGTTCCTTTGTGGTTTTTATTTGTGATTCATATTTATATTGTGAGGAAGATAGGCCTACTTAAAAAAAACTTTCAACTCTGAGTTGAATTTATTTTAACTAAAAAAGACAAGTAAACAGTCAGTAATAAAATATTAATAGATTAATGACAAGCAATGGCACAAACAAATACAATAACAAGATACAACTAAAATTAACCATGCTTGAAGTTTTTCAGGTAGGTTTAAAGGGATAGTTCACCCAAAAATGAAAATTCTGTCATTATTTACTCACCCTCATGTTGTTCCAAAC
>NW_015549703.1:430660-466312 GCF_001515605.1 Sinocyclocheilus anshuiensis | reverse complement strand
GCAAGGACATCGGTAAAATAATCCATGTGACATCAGGGGTTCAACCATAATTTTACAAAGCTATGAGAATACTTTATTCAACAAACGAATGTAAATTGCGTATGCCGGATACGCTGTTTACGTTAATTGTGTTCCGAAGATGAACGGAGGTCTTACGGGTTTAGAACGACATGAGGGTGAGTAATTAATGACACAATTTTCATTTTGGGTGAACTATCCCTTTAACAGTAATATTCAGGTACAGAAATACCACAGAAACAGAATAATCTATTTAACTTTAAAATAACACTGGTTAGTCTTCAATGTATAAATAAACATTAATGACAGACAGCAGCAGGTTTATTTAGGTTGGTGTCTCTTTAAGACCTCATGCACGGATCAAACTGTTTCACATAAGTTTTGTTTCTCAACTGTTTACATTAACTTAATAGCCTGTATACCGACAATGTTTAGTATAAATCGACTGTTTACATGAATATTCATCAAGACGGGCACTTTGACATATTTTTGTATGTATTTGGCTGTTTACGCGCAATAAGGCGTGCGCTCTCAGATGCATCTCTATGTGCGCTCGCTTTGTGTGTGAGGCGGCTCACAGAAAGGGTCTCACAGTCACAGAGTGCGCAAGTACTTGAATGTTGAAGAATTGAGCAATTGTTTAAAATTGTAAGACTCAAAAGCATGTGCAAATGATACATTCAATCATCTGTCGCGAGTGTCTTTCACATTTAAATATTTGCGGGAATTTCCCACGTTAAAAGTGCGGAAACTGCGGGAATAAGTAGAATTATGCGCAATCCCTGCAATCCCGTGCCGAAATTCAAGCCCTGGTTTAACATGGTTGGTCACAATTAGCTGTCAATTTAAGGAATTGTAGGGGTTTGGAAAGACATGAGGAGTAAATAATGACAATTTTAATGTTTCATGTTAATAAAAAATGTATTGATGATATTAGTTATTCTGTAGAATATTACTGAAAAACCTGCGTTAGTTGAAATTAAAGTGACTTAAATCACACATTCTGCTTATTTTGGATGTGTTTACACAGCTGTTCCCTCAGATAAATCACACATTATGCTAAATCTCTAAGCATGTCTTCTTATCACAGATCTGATAAGACAGGTGCTCAGAGGAGTATAAATAAAGAGGTAACAGCAAACAGAAACTCTCACATTAACAACAAGCCACAAATCAAATATAAATATTCATAGGCATTCGGATGTAAAGTGTGTATGCATATACATATTAGATCCCATTTTTTCTTTATTTCATCAATTCATATTTCTTTATTTATCTATTAATCTTAGGTATGATTCTAATGTTTATCAAAATATCAAAATGGTCATTATTCACCTTTTCATGATCATTCTCCACACTTTTTGACCATTAGAATTAAACAGGCAGGCATTATAAAATGGTTTTGCATGTTTATTTACATAAATTAAATGATACTTAAATCATCTTCATATACACAGGTTATGTAAAGTGCATACATGCATTTTTGTGCATTTTATTGTCTTTCCAAATGCATGAAAACGTGCTTGAACCATGCTTTAAGTATGAAAACCTATGAATAATAATGAGATCACGTTGCATGTATTTCATGTGATTTAAGGTGTTACACACAACAGTTCTTAGTTGGAGGCTGGACGTGGTTGGTATTTGCATGTGAGCATGTGTTGTGTTTTTTCTATTTTTGTGTCTAACAAAAAAAAATCTTGATAAAATTCATGAATATAGATTATCATTAAACAGAAGAAAAGCATGGATACAAAGACTATTCTCTTGATTCTATTTAGTCCCTGTGTGGAATCTAGGCAATTGAACTCTCACTTGTCAGTATTTATTATGACAAAAGCCTTCCCGTTATCCCCTGGGGAAAGTGGTTGTTAGTGTATTTGAGACACTTACAGATTGAGTGAAAAATATTTCCATTTCTTTCATCATCACCAGAGAGGACTAAAAAATAGAAGCGAGGAATAGAGTGATATTTATTTGATGCACGATTTCAGCTTAGAAATGAGAAGTGTGAGAACAGCATGGCCTGTATATAAATATCCATTCTGATCTCAGCATCTAACATTGAAATTAATTTATCTTGTGAACAATGCAGCTTTCAACAGAGATAGATTTTGGAGAAGTGCACCACAAGCAACGGAGCTTGAATTGCACTCTAAATTGCTTGTTTGCCATTAGCGCTGTTATGAATGATGTCTTCACGGCGCATAGCATACAGTTGTAAGATCCAAAGGCTTTCTACAAAATGAAAGTCAACAATTTCACCAACAAAGAGATACCGGAGAAATAAATGTGTCAGGATTTGGTGGAGCGTATGATTTACGTAGTGGCATAAGTGATTGATTTGATCTGTTATGGTGGGCGTAGAGGTGTGGGCGGAGGCGCATTGTCATTGATTTTGATGGATGCTTCCTGACTGCAGTCTAATCCATTCAGTCACTGTGAATCGCACTGGCTCTAAAGGCATCAGCTGGGACTTTGCTTCAACACAGCTTGCGGCTGAATGGCATCACCTGGGCTTTATTCTTCACACTTCTGAATGCATGTTCATGTAATCCACTTATATTATCCACTAGTACTAGCCATAACAAACAGTATTTCATTCTTGTAAGAATTTAAAGGGCTTATGTGTCAGTTTTTTTTCTTAATCTTTTTTTCTTAATTTTTTCCCTTTCACTATAAATTTAAAGGAGTCATAACATTTATCGATTTTATTTATTTGTTTATTTGAGATCCAATTATAATGTTAGTAACCAAAATGGTCATACATTTACCTTTTCTGTCTATCTATCTATCTATCTATCTGTCTATCTGTCTATCTGTCTATCTGTCTGTCTGTCTGTCTAATCTATCTATCTAAGGTCCAAATAAAATGTTGGTAACCAAAATGGTCATAACTTACCTTTTCATTATAGTTAAACAGTTTATTGCTACTGTACCTTTAAGACATTTATGTAAATGAACTCTTCGCATGTGAAATAAGAGCGGTGGCACATGAGCTGTGTGTTTGCTGTGTCTCAAATTTAATATAGATTTAAACTGTTCCATTGAGTTTTTTGACATCTGAACTTTAAAATTAGTCATTTTTCCAAAAATCTTAGTCTTTTTTTTGTGAAGCAAGTAGGGCTGTCATTATTAATCACATCCAAAATAAAAGCTTGTGCTTACATAATATAAGTCTGTGTACTGTGCATATTTATTATGTATATATAAATACACATACATCCATGTTTAAATTTAAGAAAATTTTATTATATATACATAATAAATACACACATAATTTATTATATATACATAATAAATACACACACACATTATGTAAGCACACACTTTTATTTTTGACAGCCCTAGAAGTAAGTTTTAAGTTCTTAAAGTTATAGTGTTTTTTTTAGTACAATGAATGATATCATTTCTAAAGATCAATGAGCATTTTATTTCTAATTATATGACCTGAAATGAAATATTTTAAGATCTTTTTAGGTGGTTTTTATGTTGAAAAGGAGAAAAATTGTAGTTGAAAGAAAGTAATTTCTGTTGTTAGCGTTTTTTGATAATGTGGATGAATTCACCCATAAATTGTGAACTCTAGGACGTCGAGCATGCTGCCTGAAATTTTATTTGCTCTATTTGTTCCCGTTTCGCTCTGCCGCAGGTGAGAGAATGATGGATGTTGCCCCAGATGCGAGCGATCGCTGGGCTGCCGGAGAGACCACAGTGTTGGAGAAAGAAGCTCTAGCCCTGGGATCAAGAGCTCCAGGGCCGCAGTCAGCCAGGCAAGCCAACAGCCGGGAGCCGACGGGCACCCAGATCAGGCACCTAGGGGTCGAGCCTCTGATTCGAGCATCACGCGCCAATCTATCCCGACCAGTTTGGGGGTCCGAGGAAAGTGTGTCTTTAGCTAGCGATTACTATGGTAGTACGTTCAGTCTTTATAGAGGAAGGACTTTTTCTGTACCCCTGTAAGTAAAACTTCCCAAGCTAAAATAAACCGCAATCAGCCACAGCCCACAATAAGCAGACCAAAACACAGATATATAAAAAGATCCCTCATCAATAGATAAACAACCACAACCCCCATCACAGAGTCACAAGAGACCCTTGCTCTAACATGGTGTCCCCTGTAAGTGCTAAGGATGGGAGGGGGCTGAGAACAAGACCCAGGGTGTAATTCCTGCTCTGTCTCTCTCGGTATCTGAGCCGTGCGTTTTGGTGGCCCCACGAGGCAGCTTACATCACCACAGGAATGACAGAAGATACAGTGAGTGGGCTCTCTGCGTTTGGATGAGGTTCAGCTCAGCCCACAGAGTGTAAATCTGTGTGAGCTGCCAAAAGCCTTACAGTTATACATGACTCATTCACAAGTGGCAGTGCAGCAAAAGTTTTTTTGTTTTTGTAATATACATGTATTACTTCATTTTTGGAGAGCTGTATCGAAATGACACTGAAGAACTTCAGTTGATGCTCATATTAATTTCACATTGTCATCGATAGAACTTTTACATTATGCTAATCTAAGTGATTTGATTTCATGCTCAAGTGATTTTTTTTTTTTTTTTGCTGTGGTGATGATGTGGTAAGGGTCTAAAATTCACCATAAATATTCCTTAAAATATTCTAGATGTATTGCTGAAAAAGTATATTTTGCATTATTTTTATTACAAAACGATTTCACTTTTTCATTGCTTATTAGTGATAAAAAGCACAGATACTTTGTTACTTCAGATGAGTCTCCGTCTTGATGTATGTCACAAAAACTATTTTCGTATTTTCATTTCGGTGGCTTAATGCAAGAAATATTTCACGTTCTGGATTAAAAAAAAACCTTAGTTGTTCTAGATAAATTTCTGATTGTAAAAGTTGTTTGTTAAAAGAAGATGTGTGACTCGTGACAGGTGTTTTCTTATGTAGTCGGTTGTCTGTCTTGGATTTGAATCGCTTGTGTTGCTTACATCAGACTATCGTTCTTACAATTTGACTAAAACTGTATGTTGTGTTGTTAATGATTGGATGAAAGCAAGTTTTTACTCATTTGACATTCAATGAGTGTTATTTTTGGGTACTGGTTGTGATGTATAAGCATAGATATTGTTAGAAAAGAAAAGTGGGCGATTGATTGTATCTTCTGTCATTCATCCCTCCATAGCACTCTTCTTCATCCATGTTTGAGCCAGGGTTGACTGTCACACTCTTGGAACCAAATATCACTCAAACTCTCCTTCAAATTATATATTTTTTTTTATATATTATAACCCAGATTTTCAAATTTCATCCCACTCTGTTTAGCATTGAACAGTCCCAGGCTTTGCATACTTTCAAGCCCACTGTTATCCATTCGTTTTTGTTTTCCATCCCCTTTATTTGGTTCTGCTTTTGATTTGCTGCTCATTTGTATCATGAATGTGTAGAACCAAGATCTATTGGTAATGACAGGTTGTTCCTGTTTGTTTCTAACACTAAGATAACCTTAAAGAAAGTAATGGTTCTGTCTAAGAGAGGGCAGGTGCAGGGCACTGTCAGGTAATGACCTGGCCGATTTATAATCTGTCAGATCTGTGTCACATCATGTACAAACTGAGATGCTGAGAGCACAATGACCTTTTGTGCAGGTCAACATTTTTCGGGAGCTGCTGAAGGAATCTAAGAATAGATCCTCTCTGGAAGTGCTGCTGTAGGCCAAACTGTTGTATCTGAAGACAAAGCATTTAAACTCCAAAATAGTATTCGCTGAGTAAGCTTAAGGTGATGCATCTTCCATTGGCTGTATGCTCATTCTGTTTGTCACTAAAACATTACCATTTTACCATGCATCATAATAAAAGTAATAGTAAATTAAAGTGTCACATATGCATATACATATAAAAAACTATAGAATATCAGACCATAAACTAATAATGTAGCACAACTCAAAAGATTGAGAGGTTACTGAAATAACTATAGTCTGAATTTAGAATAATACAGCACCTCCCTCACGCACCATTATTGCCTTTATCATTCCTCATCTAGATTTATTTTCATTTAGTTCATACTTTCCTTTGACCCCCATTGTCCATATGCAAATTCTTTTAGTTTTTTTCTACCCGCACAGCAGTTGATGCAAAATTGAAGCTGACCAAAAGTTTGCATTAAAAACATGCTTGCATCACATTTTTGTGTTAGGTATCATCGACCCCTTCGGTTTCCCCCTGGTTTTTTTGTGCATGCTGTTTTTGGTGAACTGCACAGCATGAATCCTTGCATGCATGTACATGATGCCTTGACTCGTAAGGTTAGGAGGGCATAGATCTTGTAAGAAGTCTCGAAGATGTGTGTTCACAGATTAAGGCTCTGTGCAAAAAAAAATTGTATGTCTTACTTTTAACTTTTGCCAAAGTTAAATATCATTGTTTCAATGGTAATGATCTCAAATAAAGTGCAATCTAAAACACTGTAATGTGTTGAGTATTATTCCCTCAAGTAAAACCAAAAAGTACAACACTGTAAATCTATGTGAAGATCAATTTTGAATTTATTTATCTTGAATAAGTAGCAAACTGTCCACTATTGCCAGTTGCTTATTGTCATATTTTACTAACATCACACATTTCTAAGGATCATCCCTCTGTTTTAACCAGATTTGTGCTTTGTTTTCGCATGATTTTGATGCTGCATGGGAGACGTTCACTCATTATAGTGCACTGGATGTTGAATACAAGAATAAGTTTGTCAAACTGCCAGTTGGGAAGGAAGCTACATTGGTTGGATTTACAGTACTTTTAGCTGTAACAGCTATGCAAGTTTAGTGCAGTTTGGTCTGTGCTGTGTAAACAAGAAGGATGTTTAAGTTTTACTGCTCTCCAGACATTTTCTAGTGCACAGCCATTTTGAATTAGACCCCTTTTAGCAGTGTTCTTGATGACTCAACATTTAATAGTTATGTGCCTGCACTAATCCTTGTTTTACTCTTCCTTCCTAGCATTGGCAAGTGACACTTGACTTATTCCTGTAAATATCCAGTGATGTGTGGTGGTCTAGCCCAGTGATTTTGGAAGGTATAGGCTAGTAGGCACAAGTTAATCTGACATGTGCTAATATTACATAATTTTGAGCATTCAGTTGTGTTGTAAACTATAAGACAAATAAATCACAATTTGTTTTAAGACAGAATTCAGATTTCTTAGCCTTATAGACATTTAACTGTGCTCTTGACTGTCACTCCAAGATTAATGGAATACATTTTATTCATGCTCTGAACATCCCCTCACATTATTTTTATATTTCAATTTGTCAACCATAACTAATTAGAAAATACAGTTAACAGAAGCTCATTATCATTTTTAATTTTCTTTATTTACCTCTCCTGAAATTTGAAAATTATAAAGGTTCACATCACTCCTTCCTCATTTAAGAAAGCAAATTATTTTGCTCAAATTAAGACATTAACAAGTAGATTTGAAGTAACTTGCACACAAACACTTGTAGACGGTCCCATTTAAGGTCCCACATCAGAGAAATTAGCCTCTCTGGCCCCTCTTCCAAAGTCGTCATCCAAACAGTTGGGCTCCTCCCCTTGCATAACCCCATACTCTAACAGAACATTTCCCTCAAACACCTTCTTTTAGGAGCCCATCTGAAGAAGTTGTGAGGGAATCTCCCCCTCAAGTCCTACCACCCCCTTCCCCCAAAATTGGCCGCTCTACTGCCTCTCCTTTGCTCAGCCATTCTGGTTCAGCCCCTGCCACACCCCTAGCCCCACGCAAGAAAGTTGTCGTGCCAACTGAATATCAAGACACAGTACCAGGAGAGTTTGAGGAGAAGATAAAACAACCCAAATCCTCAGGCATGTCTCAGAGTAGTGCTCAAGACTCTCGACCCCAAACCCCCGTCAGCGAGTATTCCCGTAAGGAACTTACACCTCGGCCTTCACCAAAACTGACAAGAGCTAGCTCCAAGATCTTCGAGAAAGTGCGTGTCTTTGAAGAGCGCAGAAGAAGTATCGATAACCCAGAGGGATCTATATCTGGACGCTCTTGGGCTGGATTTAACAGAGCCTCGTCTATTGACTCTGATGAAGGAGGGAGCCGGTTGGGGATCTCGAGGGAGAGCTCCAAAGAAGACCTTCGTGAGGCTCTGAAGGCAGACGCAGCCCAGAGAAGGACCATGTTCAAACAGCGGGCTGCTTCCCTGGAGGACAGACCCCGTTACTCCCAAAAGGTGCAGGACATTGAGAACAAGTTCACAGAGGAGCTCCAGCGCATCAAAAAGCTTGTAGGTAAACCGCACATGAAGAAATCCTTCTCAACAGAGCAGCTCTCTACTTTTCACAGAAGCAGGCAGCCTGTAAGGAAGTTAGAGCCCATCCCACCTCAGGTTCTTCAAAAGCTGCAGGATCGAGAGCGTGCTCAGCGAGAGCAAGAGATGAGAGAGAGAGTGCAAGCCAAGGAACGATCACCTCCAAAATCACAGTTTCGCAGACGAAAAGACCAGCTGGCACAACAACCACTGGAAAAAGTTGAAAGCAATCGGTCTGTCCCAACCACCAAGGTGGTAAGCACATTTGGACAAGAACCATCACCTCCAGAGGCCATGTCACTCTCTGATTTACCTGGACAAAGGTCTCCAAGACTTCGGAGCCCAAGCAGAGATAGTACCCGAAGGTCTCCAACTGTAGAGATCACATCCATGGCTGAAGAGCGCTCTCGAAGCAGAGCTGAGTCTCCATCCCGAAATGTCTTAGAGATGACATTACGCAAAGTGGAACCAAGACCTGCAAGTCCACTAGTAAAGAGGGTTGTTCGTGTTCAGGAAGAACCACAAGCAGATGATGAGTCCATGCATAGGAAGACGCCATTAGAGGTCACGCTGAGAAAACTGGAAAGAAGGCCAGAAAGTCCTCTGGTGCAAAGAGAAACTGTAGCTATTCAAGAAAGTCCTGACCAAGCTCCCACCAAACCTCCAAGAGTTTCCTCATCTTCTTCATCTGAGGAAAAGATGGAGCTGGATGTGACTCCTCTGCCACCGGCACCAAAGCTCACTATACCAAAAATTATTGTCGAAGAGGAGCCAATGGAGACAGACACACCTGCAGAGAAGACTGATAAGGCTGTGAAAAGTGGCACTGCTAAAGAAGAAAAACCCCAAAGAAGCAGAGGAAGGGGACGCAGACTAAGACCAATGTCCCCTGAATTAGGTAAGTTTAGGCATTTCCAGTGGCATGCAATTCCTTGACCTTGGACTTGACAAATACTGAGACAAACCTGATTTGCAATGCACCTCCAATTCAAGTTGAGGAATATCACATCTATTGGATCTGACAAATATCTTATGCTGTTACAGAATCTTCAGACGACTCGTACGTGTCTGCGGGAGAGGATCCTCTAGAGGCTCCTGTGTTTGAGTTTCCGCTTCAGGACACTGTGGCCTCTACTGGAACAGAGGTTCTTTTAAAATGCATCATCAGTGGCACCCCTCTCCCAGAAGGTAAGTCCTTTATTTATGCTGTAATAACTTCAAACAGCACCTTTAGCATCTTGCCTATTTGACTTGAAACTGTAATACATGAGCATCACAGTGATGCAGTCTTGGTGTAGTCCCTGTTGACTCTGAATCATTTACTAAAAAAAGCAGTCTGTGAAGGCTTTAACTTACAAGTTGTCAGCTATTCAGTACTATGCCTTCAGACAGCAACCCTTGTAGAGAGTTATTTTGAGTCCACATTTCAAGGCAAGTGTCTCAGAAATAAGACTATACTTTCAAGCCTCAACAATTTTGCTACTGGAGGGATGTAACAGCAAAGAAATGTATTTTATATACAGTTACATGGAAGAGAGACAACATTGAGATCAAGAACAGCCCAACTCATGTTGTGAAGGTAGAGGGGGAAAGGCACACATTGCTCATCAAATGGACGAAGCCAAGTGACGCAGGAACATACACAGTTACTGCTACCAACGAGGTTGGCGAGATGTCCAGCAGCGCTACTCTTTTCATCAAATCAGGTGAGTGTTTTATGGTGAACACTGTAGGATGTCCTTTCTCAGAGGACATTCTCACTGACAGCAATTTGTTCTGCTGTTGGTTGGTTGACATCCCTACTCAGCCGCTGTATCAGTTGATGGATCACTGTCCAGACTCCCATTGTTAGTCGTCACACTACAACACTTTTTATTTGCATAAAGCTGAGCTCTGCTCAAGACTGTGGCAATCGCCAGTGATAGCTGTCACTCATGATGTGGCAAATCTCCAACTCTCAATGAAAATGAATACATTGAAGTTTTTCCACGCTGTATGTTTTCACACCCTTAATCTTTTTTTAGAAGAGTTAGAATTAGATTTCCTAATTTTAAACGTATTACTTGCCTTAATCTGGATATTTGGTTTTAAAGGGGTAAGGCATCACAATATGGTAAGGGGCGTAACATTTCCGTCACACGCTTGAGGTATTCGTCCAATCACAACGCACTGGATAGCTGGCCAATCAGAGCACACCTCACTTTTCAGACCGATGAGCTTTGTAAAAATCGACGCGTTTCAGAAAGGCGGGGCATAGAGGAGAAACAATAATGTACAGTATGTGGAAAATAATGTGTTTTTTGAACCTTAAACCGCATTAACACATTTCATTACACCAAATACACAAAATAATGTTCTTTTTAGCAACATCATATGACCCCTTTAAACGATGCAGAAAATGCCTCCATGTAAATGTTTTGAGTAAATGTTTTTAAGCAGCAAGCATGTGCATATTGTGTTTGCAGCCGGAGTTGAGGATGTGGGAGTTTGAAGGGTAACGTATGGGATATTAGAGGAGTGAATTTCAATACCTTCAGATATCTAAGTAGGATCAAAGGCAGTGAGTCACACTGTCAACATGCAGCCCTCCAGGGTGGGGGTTAGCATCATTGTGTTGGTGTTTAAATCACCCTTTTAGCAATAGCCAAAAAAAACATTGTATGGGTCAAAATTATCGATTTTTTTTATGCCAAAAATCATTAGGATATTAAGTAAAGATCATGTTCCATGAAGATATTTTGTAAATTTCCTACCGTAAATATATCAAAACTTAATTTTTGATTAGTAATATGCATTGCTAAGAACTTAATTTGGACAACTTTAAAGGCGATTTTCTCAGTATTTTGATTTTTTTGTCACCCTCAGATTCCAGATATTCAAATAGTTGTATCGCGGCCAAATATTGCCCTATCCTAACAAACCATACATCAATGGAAAGCTAATTTATAATGATGTATAAATCTCAATTTAGAGAAATTGACCCTTATGACTAATTTTGTGGTTCAGGGTCACAAATAGTCATTAAATTAACCATAACACTTTTTTTCCTCGCTACCAGCTCTCACATGAGCTCACTGTTTGGTTTTCCAGTGCCTCCTCGAACATTTTCTTTGTGCTTCTTTGATTTCTCCTCTCTCTATAAAATCTCCCTTTAAAGTTCTCCAACCATGGTTCCGTCTGGATAGTTACCATAGCAACCCAGAGGTTAAATTGAACATATGAATTGTTTAACTGCATTTTGGCTCATAATACATTTTAAAAAATGCAAGCACGCATGTGGACAAATTGGAAATGTTAGCCAAAACACTTTTTAGTCAAACAAAAAAAGTAATGAAGTTGTTTTCATTTACTAGTTTTTTTAACCTAAATTCATTATTATTATTATTATTTCTGTTGTAGTTTAATTTATTATTTTTATATGTGCATATGGGAATACAGTGAAATATACAGTACATATAATGTTTACATGCTGGTTTTTATGCTGTTTTTAAGATTTGTATTAATTGTGGTGTTTATATATATGGTGAAGCTGAAGACAAATGTTTACTTTGTGGACAATAAAGGTTTTATTTATTTATTTATTTATTTTCTTGGTAATTTTTTGCATTGGGTTTTGTTTAACACGTTTTACCATGAATCATTGCAGAAAATGCAAAATAAGACTTTGTCTGGTGGGAATGTCTGAGTGTATATTCTAATATTCTCCTAGTGCACCTTCGTTTGTGTTAATGGTTAGAAAGAGAAGCTTTGCCTTATTAGGGCGGTGAATACCGGGGGTATTTTTAGCTCTACTTCTTCCATGAAACGATCTCTTAATAATCTCATATATGGTGGATCCTTGTGTTACTTCATTGACAGCATGTTGTTAAAACCTGCCATTAAATGTTGTTGCCAACTAGGTCTTTATTTTCCACAGTGACACAACAGCTTAACAGTTGCTCCTGAGAAATTTCAAGAACCAGACAGATGAAAGACTTGCATGAAAGTCATTTTCTTTACAGTTCATGATAAGGATAGGTTTGCTGAGCTACAGAAGAAGCGACAGAGTTTGTAAGAGGCATATAAATAGGATGGTTGCTATGAGAAGTATTTTATGGCAGTTCCTTTGACTTGAGGAGGAGAAAAAGGGAGGACATCTGCATCTGTTTGTGCTGATGTAAATGTGAGAGGTAGTGTCTTATTGAAAGTGAGAGAGAAAGAGAGAAAAGAGCAAGGGAGGGTACGGAAGACATAGTGTCTGCACCAGATTACCAGTTGAAATCTGGGGGCATTCACTAAGGTGCTGACATATTAACACAAACACTGTCGGGACTGAACATGCGCTGGTGACCTCGGTGTTGGCTTAGTACATGACCAAGGTCTGGTTGAAGGAGCAGGGCCAGGTAAGTTTGTGTTCAAGAATTTGCATGGTGGGTTTCCAAAGAATAGTACCGTATTACAGAATTTGACCAAGCTTTTATTTTCCTATTTTTTGTTAAGCTACTTTTGGATGCTTTGTTTGTTTTAAAAGTTTAGTTATTTTTTTCTTTAGCAAAAAGTGAAAGTAATCAGTGCCTTTGAGCCGTTTGGTGGTCTTAAAAATGTTACTGCTTTGAAATTAGAATCATACCCGGGTTCACGGTAATATATATGCTCTAAGCTGTTGTAAGAAGAGACACTGTCTATTTTTTTCTCCTGGTACATGCATCGCTGAGTCTCACCGCATGCCGTGGCTTCAGGCCTCTCATGGAAAATGGTTTCATATGTTTACACATGTACCTCACTTAAGGAATGACTCTCAGTTCTGTAGCTTATTTCTGTATGTCCATTTGTAAATCAGCATCAGCAGTTTAGCTTTACATTGAATGGATGCATCTTAAAGACACTATGAAATGGCTTGACCAGTGCTTTTTTCTTTCCTGTTTGTTGAAACAGGAAGTTGAAGCAGGACCTACAGAAGTGTTACTGGGTCAAATAGCCAATAGCTTTTAGTTTACATCACAGCCATGAACCTACATACTACTTAATATACTTAATATAAGTTGACTTATCACTTCATAAGTGAAGTGACGTGACATGTGGCCAAGTATGGTGACCCATACTCGGAATTAGTGCTCTGCATTTATCCCATCCAAAGTGCACACAGCAGTGAACACACCGTGAACACACACCTGGAGCAGTGGGCAGCCATTTTTTTGCTGCGGCGCCCAGGGAGCAGTTGGGGGTTCGGTGCCTTGCTCAAGGGCCCCTCAGTCGTGGTATTGAAGGTGGGAGAGAGCGCTGTACATTCACTCCCCCCACCTACAATCCCTGCCGGTATGAGACTTGAACCCGCAACCTTTGGGTTACGAGTCCGACTCTCTAACCATTAGGCCACGACTTCCCCAAGAGATGATCATCTACAGCAAGTTAATTTTGTAAACTCTTAGGTATACACTAGCATATGTTTTCAGGTGTTTCTCCAGAATCTGATTTATTAAAAATCGGATTTTTTTTTTTAAAGATATAATGTAATGCACAGCTAAAATCCCATTCCTTATCTTATGATTATATGAATGCCACTGAAAATCCTTTAAAATTTCCTACATAGCATAACAAATTTGTTGTTAGACACTCTTCTGAGTAAATCTTCTTCATCCTCTGTTTTTGTGATGCTTTTTGAAAGCGATCTGTCCCCAGCACTGGTGTTCACATTGTCACTGGACTTTTCTGAGATTGGATTTGGGATTACAGTATCCTTTCTCTTCAGGGATCCTGATTTGTATTCAGCCTATGTCTTTCATCCTTCACCTTTCTAATCCATTTCTCTCTGTCAGAGGCAAAAGCAAAAAGTAATTCTCTGTGAATTTTTCATCCGTGATGTTGTTGTTTTCGAACAAAAAAATCATATTGTTCTGCATGTTTTTATTGAGATGAATGTTGACTGTACTTGTTAAAGGTTGCCCAAATGTAGAGATGTAAACATGCAAATCTATAAGTATTGCTTGTAAATCCACTCCAATCCCATTGGTATTTCTCACAGAGCCCAGTCAGGACCAGCGTGGGAACCTTGGTGTACCCATGGACGTCAGCAGTCCCATCACATCTGATGAGGAGTACCTCAGTCCTCTTGAGGAGGGGATGGATTTCTCCTTCTACAGGGGACCTGAGACGAGGAAGATCGTGGATACTCGATTCAAGGAGCCTCCATCCTTTCAGGTATCAGAGAAATACTCACTCACAACTCTCTGAAGACTCGTTCACTCCGGTGTAGTGCTGAATTCTGACCCCCGCCAGATTATTACCCCCCTAGTAGGCTATTGGTAGGTTTAGTGTTAGGTGTGGGGGAGGGGTTAGGAAATCAGGTAGCGATTTCAAGAAGGGGGGTAATAATTTGGCAGGGAGTCGAAAATGGGCACAACACCTCGCAGCCATCATTTTTATACCAAGGACGCTAAACATTCTTGCAAACTGTCTAAACTAAATTATACATGGCATGCAGACATTCATATGAGGAGTTTAACAGCAAATTAGTCATTCAGAGAACACATTTTATTTTTGAACATGAAAATTGTAAACATGTAATCCTCATAATCCAAAATCTCAAACATGACCATTCCTATTATTTTTTGGAAACATTAAGATGCTGATTACATTTTTGTAAAAATGGTCATGAAAAAACGTAAGGTGGGAGAAAAAATGGTCTTGGGTTCTCTCGCAAAAAAATAAACTTTGCGTTCGCTCTCATCCTTGAACTATTTTATTTCCATCACAAATGTTTATTAAGCAAATGCAAAGTTTTTCAGGGGAACCGAAAAGTTGCATATTTTGCAAAAAAAATTCTGGGGAATGCCAAAGTTTTGTAAGAAAATGCAAAAGCATTAAAAAAAATTCCTTTCCATCTCATTTTTATTATACCATCAACATGTCCCTTTAGGCGTTTGTATTATTTACAAAACAATAATGAGCCTCTGCATTTACCAACATAACAGGTTGTTATTGGAGACCAAACAGTTATAGAGGGTCAAGAGGTGACCATGTCTGTTCGAGTGAGTGGACAGCCTAAACCCATGCTTTATTGGTACGTTCAAATCTAAAATATTTGTCTAGATAATTCATAATATAGTTTTAAACAGTATAGACTGTTTGTTCATTTTGAAGAACTGTCATAACTAAACTTTTATTTTTCTTTGTATCAGGCTTAGAGACAGAGTGACCATTAAAACAGGTGCACGGCATATCGTCCATGAGACAGAGGAAGGCAACTTTGAGATGATAATTAAATCAGCACAGAAGTCAGACTCTGGTGTTTACACCTGCAAGATCATCAACGAGTATGGGACTAAACAGTGTGAGGGCAAACTGGCGGTGAAAGGTAGGGGCTTCAGCTAGTGTTGCATGGTCTGTATGCATTAAGGAATCACAAGCATGATAAATCATGTAGATAATACTTTCCTAAAGATGATGTGATTTTTCATTGTTAATATACTTTCTTCTTGCTCAGCTTAATATGCGGAGACAACTAAGCCATTCATAGGTTCATTAGCCTGACAAACACTGTAGTTGAAGTACTTTACATTATGAGCGGTTTGTAGCTTCCTCAACACTGCTTATCACCTTTTGAATATTTAATAAATAGGATTTTTCAAACGCAGCAGCTGATTTCATTTTTTTTTTAATGTAAGTCAGTGAATGTGTTTGAATGCATAATGTGAGTAGTTTTTATATGAATACAGAAGAAATTGTGTCATACCTTGGTTTAATATAATGTGATTTTTTTTCCAGCAGTTGTACAATTTTCTCTCAATAATTTCTATGTACTAAATACAGGATTTTAATGCAGTCTTGCATTTTAAAACATTTTAAAATCTTAATATTTTAATATAATATAGATATTAATATTATTAATCTATATTAATCTAAAATATTTTTTTAACTTTTTAATCAGATAAATGCACCCTTGGTATAATATGCATAGGTTTAGCCTTGGCATAATATGCATTTTAAGATCAGTTTAAGTCTGAAAGAGCCAAAATGCAGAGTCTCAGACCAGGCAATTTGGAATTCTGGGTATAATTTTGAGCTGATCCATACTGAGCCATGAGCGGATTATGCTGACAGACAACGTATTAGCATATTCTTCTAATATGTCTGCTGTGCTGTACAACACATGCTATTAGCAGACTATGTCTCCTATATCTGCAGCAGATTAAACACATGCAAAGACTCTTGTGTGCTTTAAACTTGAGCTCTGGATTTCCTTATATGGGGTGTTTTTCTTCACCACTCTTTGGCTGATCCTTATAATTTTTCTTCCAGCTCGTCCAATAGAGCCAGGCCTGGCCATCATTCGGCCAGTGAGGGACGTGATGGTGAAGGCAGGGGAGACTGCCTTGTTCGAGTGTCATGTGATCGGCCCGCAGGACACGGATGTTGATTGGCTGTCAGATGGGAAACTCATCCAACCAGCTCTGTTGGACTGTAAGATGCACTTTGATGGGAAAAGGTGCAGGCTGCTGCTTAACTCTGTACATGAGGATGACAGTGGAACGTACACCTGCAAACTGAGCACAGCTAAAGGTGAGCAGCTTTGGTATTGGTCCACATGGTTTGTTTTATACACCAACACATCATTGTTCTACAAATCTCATTACATTAAACGAGTCATACTGTATCATGAGGAATTACATTTTCTTGGCCTGGTGTAGCACCTGAAACTCTGCATATTCTTTTTGATTTATCCTAAAAGTGGAAATAAGCAACTGAATTTATTAAAATCATCTATTTTTTTAACTATTTTTAACAATCATCATGATTATTTCAGCCTGGCCTATACAGTTTGACAAGCATATATTTCAGAGTGGATTGTTGCGCTCAGAAATCTTAAAGGGATATGTCATGTCGTGATTTATAGAAGAGCTGACCTCTAGTGCCAAGCTAAAGGTCGTAGCATCCATAGAGCCCCTCTTCACCCGTAAGCTGGATGTACTAGAAGTTATCGAGGGTCGTAATGCTCGATTTGACTGCAAGGTCAGCGGGACACCACCTCCTCGGGTCATCTGGAGCCACTTTGGTATGACTCTAATTCCCTTGAGTGCCCCCCAGTGTCAGTCCTGTAAAATAACATTAAGATGGTTGAGTCATTTGTGTGTCATGTCTTCAACAGATCATCCGCTGGAGGAAAGCGAAGACATTCGGATCTTGAAAGAAGGAGGACGGCACTCACTAATCATCTCTCATGTTAGTAATGAAGATGAGGGTCTCTACACAGTAGTAGTGCGGAACTCACACGGCGAGGACGAGTGCGCAGCAGAGCTGTATGTGCAGGAGCCCAGACCAGCAATTTCCTCTCAAATGTATGACCTTTTGACTAATGATTCACTCAGAACTTGTTTAAAAGGTTTAGTTCACCCAAAAATTAAAGTTCTTCTTCTTTTGCGAGATATAAACTCAGAATTGCGCAATTCTGAGAAACAAAAAGTCTGAATTGTGTGATATAAACTAGCAATTTCTAGGAAAAATTCAAAATTGTGAAAAGTCACCATAAGGAATAAGAAATAAAAAAATAAAAAAAGTTATTGTGACTTTTTTCTTACAATTCCGAGAAAAAAGTCAGAATTGTGAGACATCAACTCAGAATTGCGACATAATTCTGAGAGAAATAGTGAGAATTATGAGATATAAACTCATAATTCTGAAAAGAAAAGTCTTAATTTTGAGATATAAACTTACAATTGCAAGAAAAACGTCAGAATTGTGAGAAGTCGCATGAAGGAATAAGGAATAAAAAATAAAAAGGTAATTGTGACTTTTTATCTCACAATTTTGACTTTTCTCGCAGATTTTCTGAGGATTTATATCTTAACAATTCAGAAGAAAATTTAATTGTGAAATATAAACTCAGAATTGTGAGGATTAAAAAGTCACAATAGCCTTTATTTTTTGTTTTGTTTTGTTTTGTTTTGTAACGGAAATAAGCTTTCATACGTATGGTGTTATTTTGTCCATGAAACACAAAAGGAGACATTTTGAAAAATCATTACATTATTTTTTTCCATATGTGACCCTGGACCACAAAACCAGTCTTAAGTGTCAATTTTTCTAAATTGAGATTTATACATCATATGAAAGCTGAATAAATAAGCGTTCCATTGATGTATGATTTGTTAGGATAGGACAATATTTGGCCGAGATACAATTATTTGAAAATCTGGAATCTGAGGGTGTAAAAAAAATCAAAATATTGAGAAAATCGCCTTTAAAGTTGTCCAAATGAAGTTCTTATCAATGCATATTACTAATCAAAAATGAAGTTTTGATATATTTACGGTAGGAAATTTATAAAATATCTTCATGGAACATGATCTTTACTTAATATCCTAATGATTTTTGGCTTAAAAGAAAAATCTATAATTTTGACCCATACAATGCATTTTTGGCTATTGCTACAAATATACCCAAGCGACTTAAGACTGGTTTTGTGGTCCAGGGTCACATATAAGGATAGATCTGTGTGGCTTTTTAGTTCCAGAAACACCATAATGTTATCCATACGACATGTGCACCATATTCCAAATCTTTTGAATGGATACGATAGCGTTGTGCATGGACAAAAACAGCATTTTGACATGTTTAAGATGACAGTTTTTATTTTCTGGTGAAGCATCAAAGGACTAAAATGCCAAAACTGTTCTTTAATGGAAACATTTTTGCATAAAAACATAACATCTTGATGGTTTTGGTTTATCTTTACTAGAGCAAAGCTGGAAAAAATGCCCTCCATTCCCGAGGAACCTGAGGTGCCTGAGAATGAGGTGGAACGTTTCACCATGCCTGACTTTGTCAAGCCGCTCTACGATCTGGATGTAGTTGAGGGCAGAGAGGCTGTGCTCAGGTGCAAAGTGGCTGGCCTGCCGTATCCAGCCATAATCTGGTTTCACAATGGCAAGAGGATTGACAGCACAGAGGACAGAAAAATGACACAGTGTAAGTTAGTTGATAATATAATTCAATTCTCTTACAGTCTGCTAAGCTTTTCCGGAAAGCAGTCCCTGTGGAAATGATAGTGTGAGTGTCGGGAATAGCAGGAATATGAAGTGTTTGTTCTCTATGTTGTCTCTTCTGTAGTCAGAGATGTTCACAGCCTGGTGATCCGCTCTGTTTGTCATGCCCACGGAGGAGTTTACAAGTGTGTCATATCCAATAAGGTGGGCAAGGCCACCTGCTATGCCCATCTTTATGTGACAGGTGAGTTTAATATATCAATGGCTTCTGCTAGCTATGTTTGACAACTTGAATACATTAGAAAAAGTGCATCTTTTTCAAGCAAAAGGACTTGAGAAGCTCACCAGTAAGTTAAAAAAAAGCTTTTTTTTAAAACTTGTTTTTCATATATTATATGACCAGAATTGTCCTAAATTAATTGGTCAAATGGTGTTTTAAAAATATTTTTCTTTGAATTTGCAGTGCCTATTGCTGACGTGAGTTACTCCACAAAGGATTAGTTAGACACTCCCAAGTTAGCAGCCCGATGAGCGCCATAGATATTACCACAGCTTATTTCTGGGTTTTTTCCATATCCCAGACTGTTCAAAGCAATACTACAATTTGAAAAATAGCGAGAGACTCCTCTGGCACCAAATAAATATTCTGACTGACACTTTTGCTGTTTTAGACATCCTTCCTGACCCGCCAGATGGGGCCCCAGTCATTGAGTCCATCACTGGCAAGACTATCACGCTAAGCTGGAGGAAACCCAGAAGACTGGATCCGTCCATTGGTATAATTATGCATGTTATTTATGTATATATTCATTTAATTTAGAAACTCTTCTTGAACTGTAGCATTCTCATTTAAAGGTTTGAAGCTCCCCAAAGGAACATTTTAATTGGTCAGTGGTTGCTCTTTCATAGCTGTAGGATTATAGAGCTATTCTTAATGGAGTTCCCAGTTATGTTTGATTTAAAATATCCATTGTTTCTCAGATGCTTCCCTAAAATACTTTAGGGGAAATGAAAATAGACACAAATGTTGACATATCTGAAACTCTAAAGACAAATTTGAAATGATTGGGAGTTTTTTAAGTGCAAAACCAGTGAAGCAAGGCTCTTAAAACTGAAATGTGTCATTTCTGCACCACTAATTGCACCAGAAGTGCAACTTGATTAGGTTCTCAACCAATAGTGTGAGTTTGGGACAGGACTTTCTGTTTTGTGACCAGTGGCTCTCTTCTTAATCTTATTGTGGTCTTGGACAAATAGAGATATTAAAGGATTAGTTTGACAATAAAGGAATATTCTGTTGTCTTTCATGTCATTTCAATGAATAGAAACAGATGCTTTCAAGCTTCAAAAATTATTCAAAAGCACCACAGAAGCATAATAAATATGGAACTTTTGCACTGTATTTTAAGTCTTCTAAAGCCATAGGACAGCTTTGTGTAACAAAAATGATTGAATTTAACAAATATGTAATGATAAGTTACACAATTGTCATTTTTAGGTGAACTTTTCCATTATAAAGAGATATAATTTGTGAAACTGGACTTATAGAGCTATTCTTAATGGAGTTCCCAGTTATGTTTGATTTAAAATATCCATTGTTTCTCAGATGCTTCCCTAAAATACTTTAGGGGAAATGAAAATAGACACAAATGTTGACATATCTGAAACTCTAAAGACAAATTTGAAATGATTGGGAGTTTTTTAAGTGCAAAACCAGTGAAGCAAGGCTCTTAAAACTGAAATGTGTCATTTCTGCACCACTAATTGCACCAGAAGTGCAACTTGATTAGGTTCTCAACCAATAGTGTGAGTTTGGGACAGGACTTTCTGTTTTGTGACCAGTGGCTCTCTTCTTAATCTTATTGTGGTCTTGGACAAATAGAGATATTAAAGGATTAGTTTGACAATAAAGGAATATTCTGTTGTCTTTCATGTCATTTCAATGAATAGAAACAGATGCTTTCAAGCTTCAAAAATTATTCAAAAGCACCACAGAAGCATAATAAATATGGAACTTTTGCACTGTATTTTAAGTCTTCTAAAGCCATAGGACAGCTTTGTGTAACAAAAATGATTGAATTTAACAAATATGTAATGATAAGTTACACAATTGTCATTTTTAGGTGAACTTTTCCATTATAAAGAGATATCATTTGTGAAACTGGACCACAAAACCAGTCATAAGGGTCAATTTTATGAAATTGAGATGTATGCATCATCTTAAAGCTGAATAAATAATCTTTCCATTGATGTATGGTTTGTTAGGATAGGACAATATTTGGCCTGAAAATCTGAAATCTGAACATGATCTTTACTTATCCTAATGATTTTTGGGAAAATTTTGACCCATACAATGTATTGTTGGCTATTCCTACAAATATACCTGTGCTATTTTGTGCTCCAGGGTCACATTTGTGATCTTTATTTCCAAGAGTCGCTCTATTGGCATCCTCTCTTTATACTAAATGTACTCTCTCAGCATACAGTAAATATTGATAGAGCAACAGTGTGGTGACGCTAGTTGGATAACATCACAGATGATTAACCTGACCTCCTCTTATTTCCTTAACACATTTCCAAGTATGGCCACCAGCTAAATATAGTTTACTAGCACTGTGGTACCGTAACATTTTATTTATTGCTTTCCAACAGATATTCTATGTCTTGGTGATGTTGTTGGAAACAATCACAGATTTACTGCTGAATTGACTGCCTAAGCCATGTGTCCTTGTTCCATATTGTCAAATGCTGTTCCTCTCTTTGCAGTGTATTTGAAAAATGTATCGGAAGTAATCAGATTTCCTTTTTTGGTTTTGGCTTTCAAACTTAATGCAAAAAGATTTTTATTTTTATTTCCAGATCCTAGCTCCGTGATGTATGCTGTTCAGCAGCAAGCTCTAGGGTCGATCCAGTGGACCATCATCGCCTCTTGCCTGAAACAGACCATCTATACCATTACCAATCTGTCTAAAGGTGTCCGCTACGCCTTCAGGGTGCTATCAATCACCAGCAAGGCCTTTAGCAAGCCATCGCCTGCCACCGAGCCAGTGCAGCTGCTAGATAGAGGTATGCCTCAGCAGACAAGGACAGCCACAGTCAGACGGGTCAATGAGATGTATGAGTTACTGCAAGAGACTGGCTTTTATCTCTCCGTCTGCAGGTCCGTACCTCCAGGAGGCTCCTGTAATCATTGACAAGCCGGACATTGTGTATATGGTGGAGAAGCAGCCCTTAAGCATCACAGTCACTCTCAACCACGTCAATGCATCGGTCACGTGGAAGAGGTATTTTGCATTTTGATTGCATTGAATCATTTTGGAATGGCTATACGTATTTGCTATGCTTAATAATTATACATAACTTATGAAACTGTTGATACAATACTTAAAGGGATAAATTGCTCAAATTATAATACTCTCATCATTTACTCATTCTCATGTTGTTTCTTCTGTCAAACACACAAAAAAAAATGTTTAGCAGATGATCTTTTACATACAATAAAAGTGGTTAGGAATGTATACTTGCAAGCTTTAAGATAAAAAAGCGCCATAATATTTGTCCATATGATTATTAAATAAAAGTCCTGTCTTCCACCCTTTCAATTCATGATACAAAGGCAAATATAGACATTCAGTGCCATTGTTCCTGTGTTAATAATTGTTTGTAGCTATGATCTATTAATATGCCTCAAAAGCTATTAATATTCATATTTTTTTACTTTATACATTTTCAGATATTTATGAGTGAAGTTAGAAAATGACTGTCATTTCTGCAAATGCATTTTGATTGTATTAAATCAATTACAGATCTTATGCTTTTTTGATATGCCTAATAATTATTCAAAATTTAAATGATTAAAATGCTCAAAAATGAAAATTCGGTCATCATTTACTCATTTATACTTCTTCATGTTGTTTCTTAAATCTAATGCAAAAGGAGAAATTTATAAGAATGTCCGAGCTGCTTTTTTACATACATGAAAAGTGGGAGTTTATAATTGCAAGCCTCAAAATACACAAAAAGTACAATTATAGTAGTGTGCATATGACTCGTTTGCATTGCTGTAAGTCTTCTGTATCCATACAACAGCTTTGTGTCTTGACCAGAAAAAATAAGTCGTTGCTTTATGCCTTCTATCCTTTTCAAATCATGATTCCCAGGATAACTTTGATTAGACGTGCAGTGCAAGTTTTTCCTATGCTAATAATTCTTTGTTGCTATAATTTAAGATAGCACTGTATTAGTATTCCTCAAATATTTTTGTTAGGGTTTGTTCAGAATGCCTAAACAGTTTTCTCAGAGTTACACTTATTTGCATACTGGATTCCATTCGGTCTTTTGTTTCTTGCATCTATTAAAATGTATAGTCATATAACCTAAAATATCAACACCATCCTTTTGCTTTTGCAAGGACATGAATGTAGTTGACCAAAAGAAAACCAGTAGTTATTCTGCCTTTATGTTTTCAGAGGGGCAGTGACATTGTCTAACAGACCGGGTCTGTTTGAGTTGAGCATGCCTGATGATGACCAGCATACACTGAAGCTATGCAAGGTAAAGAGCAGTGATGTTGGTCAGCTCACGTCTATCGCCAGCAACAAGTATGGCAGCGACACATGCACCCTAACCCTGGAAATGGCAGGTACGTTGCTGTGTATGTGTTTGTTATTATTGCACATAATCTGAGTCTCATTGATTTCTCTGTCTCTAGTGGCACCAACTTTTGAGACCATCATGGAAGACCTGGATGTGAATGTAGGTGAGACTCCTCGTTTTGCGGTGGTGGTTGAAGGAAAGCCCGTCCCAGACATCCTCTGGTATAAGGTGTGTGTTTTTGTTGTAGTGCATGTACCATTTAATTAGAAAATAGTTTTCGAGGATTTATGTTCTATTAAATATGGTTCTCTTTTAATAAATCTACATTTGTGGCAGTGAAAACCTATAATACTCAACAAACTCGCCTTTATATATATGCTTGACGCCTTATAAATAGTAGTAAAAAAAATAGCCCATTTAATTTGAAAAATCATTGTAAGTACAAAAATGTCCACATATAATGTTACCATTATAAATATAATAATACATTTAAAAATGTTACAGAGGGCAACTAGGAACGCTTGTGCTTTAGATTTGTTTTTAAAAATCCCAATTCTTTGAAGCCAAAAATTCTTGCTGTTTCACCATAAGCCGTTCCTGACACTCATGCTGAGGTAGATGTTTGTTGTTTTCATATCAATTCTAGTCACTGAGGGTTTAGCTGAGGGTTCATCTCTTTTCTATTTCCCATGTACACCTGGAAAAACTTACTTTAAATGTAGATCTGACTTTCATTCAGATCTTGAAGTCAAACCATGTCAGCCCCTTTTCCACCCGCTGATCTCACTAACACTGCTTGCATGATATTTCCTTCAGCCATATCCCTGAGGGCATTATCACATCCTGTAAATCATGCTAATATATGCTTTGAATGGTACTGTTGGATATCCCATCTCTTGCCTCAAGGCTTTGCCTTCTATTTAATTCGTCACTACCCTGTTCACCTCAAACCCACACAAAAGCATTTTAAATTCAAATCACAACAGTTGGATGGCCACTCAGTTGTTTTTCTCTGATTTTCAGGGAGACACCCTGCTGTCCGAAAGCAGCCATTTCACATTTGTGTACGATGACAATGAATGTTCTCTAGTGGTACTGAACACTCAAGCCGATGACTCAGGAGTTTACACCTGTACTGCTAAGAATCTGGCCGGTTCTGTGTCCTGCAAGGCTGAGCTGACTGTCCACATCGGTAAGCACTTTCACTTGAATGAAGGAGGTTTTGTTTCTAAGCACGTTGACTTGTGTCCTAACCAGGTGAGATGGAATAAAGCGATAAATCCAGCACTGTCATGGGGCCAAAGATAACATTTTGTATGGGTGATTCCCTTGTCCATCTCCAGTTCCAATGAGTTTCTGAATTATGGGGATACTATTAATTTCCTTAAGATTACGATTAGGAATTTTTTGTTGCAAGTGACCCCTTCCTAAAATATCAGTCAAATATCAAAAAGTCAGAAAATTGTATAATTTATACTGAATGAGAAATATTATGTGTAAAAATGAATTTAACATATACTGTATAACATATAAATTTGTTATTTCAAAATATCAAAAAATATATATTTTTTAATTAATTGCACAAATGTGTTTAGCTTTTTTTGACAATATATATTGTTCTAAAGCAACTTTATAGAAAAAAATGTTAACAAAGCACAACAAAACATACAATCATACAATAAAGTTTTCAAACCGTTTATGTACGTACTGTATGCACACTTGAAAGAAAAAAAAAAAATGTGAATAAAATTGACAATACACATTTATTTTATTTATTCAAATATATGTATTTTGTGTATGTAAAATGGTAGTGAATGTGTTGAAATGTTTCAGAAAAATGTAAAAAGTTTATTAAACCCATAGTGCATGTGTAGCCTGATCAAACAAAACTTGCCAATTCATTTGACTGGCTTTTAGAAATTAACTTTGTAATTTCTGTGTCTAGCTAAAGAGTACAAAGACGACCCCATGGAGGATGAGGCATCCATCTTAAGAAAGATGCGTAGGCTCACTGATTACTATGACGTGCACAAGGAAATTGGGAGGTGAGTCATCCGCCCGGAGCCTCACTTGGACATGCACCATTTATTTCTACTGATTTCCTCTGTCGGCCTAGAAACTCAAAAAGCCGACTCCATCAGCTCTTGCTGTTGACAGATCTCAGGTCTTCTGACTCATCACACACGTCTAAGGTTTAATAAAGCATCAGCTGAGGAAAGGGTTGGCACATTATTGAAAATGCACTTTTGGTAGGGAAGTATGCAATTTCAAGCTCCACAATCAAAGAATGATTCAGCCACTTCAGAAGAGGCCACAAGACCCTTTCTCAATTTTTCTCAAGTTGTAAAAAATGGGATCTCTGTGCCTCATATAGACAAGGTTTGCACAGCTTCTGTACTGAGTAACTACCCAGAAGCCCTTAATATAAATATTAGGGCTGTCTGTTTAAAGCAGTATGTTCAGTAATATGGACATAAACAGTACATTAGATACATCTAAAACCATTTGCATATTCAGGGATTCACTTATCTTCCACAGCAATGTCTTTTAATGATCTTTATTTGGGGTTTTCGTATGCAAATATTGATCTAAATTAATTAATCAATATATTATGCAATTAAATCAACACCTCCAGTCAATATGCGCATCATACTCCTCAAACCATGTCAGTTTTGAACCTGGTCAGATTAGCATCAATGCGACTTTGAAGCTGTTTAATATATAAAGACCATCAAAGCCACATTTGAAAGGGAGGGTTATTTGTTTAACACAATGGTACACTGAGCGCTCGACTGGGCAGAGTGGAGTGCAGCCATTGTGGCGCTGTATCTCTGCTCTGCATGCTGTCGCTCTTTCTGTGCTTTAATTATAATCTTTATGGCCGACTGCCACCGTTCTATTAAGACCCTGAACCCGCTGCAAACAGACACATGCTACAGCTCTACACGCATAATAGCTCTTTTCCAAAACCTAGTGAGCTGTCTGCTCTAAAAGGATGTTAAGGCATCATAGGTGCACTCTTTGATACCTTGTATATTTTGGCAACATTTTGACCACAGATGGTGAACAAAAAAGTTGGTTATAAATATGCATTTCGTTCATTACTAACAAATATTAATGTGAATGTTCACAAATTAGAATTTTTCACAATATTTAGATACATACAGTCTGTATGTAAAAAAGTTTTGGGTCTATAAGATTTTTAAATATTTTGAAAGTCTCCTATGCTCACCAAGGCTGAAGTTATTTGATCAAAATACAGTAAAAACAGTAATATTGTGACATACTATTACAGTTTAAACATCTCTTTTCAATGTTAATATATTTTATAATGGAATTTAATTCTGTGATGGCAAAGCTGATTTTTCAGCAGCCATTACTCCAATCTTCGGTGTCACATGACCATTCAGAAATCTTTCTATTATACTGATTTGGTGCTCAAGAAAGTTTTTTTTATTTTTATCGGTGTTGAAAATAGTTGTGCTACTTACTGGTAATATTTTTATCTAAACCGTGATACATTTCTGTCACTGTTGATCAGTTTGTCCTTGCTGAATCTTTCTCTCTCTCGGTCAATAAATACATTTACATTTAGTCATTTATCCAAAGCGACTTACAATTAGGAATAAAATAAAATAAATACTGAACCCAATCTTTTGAATGGTAGTGTATTTTTATGCGTTCCTATTGAATATTAGATCATAAGATTAGCAACATGCTAATGGCAAACTCTATTGAAATTAATTGATTAATAAAGAGTTTTTGTACAAATTGTGACCCAAATCACAGCTTCCCAGTCAATGGCAAGGAAATTCACTTGTTTTGGAACAGAGCTATTATTAAACACACAGTATTGCCTACAGTGAGACAAGGTGAACACAATTACACTACAGCATGGGGGTAAGAGCAGAGTTAACTGATGGACTGGTATTGTGCAAGAAACTCCAACGAAACAGGAAAAATAGCAGTAAAACACCCATTTGCAGTAATGCAATCAATAGGCATTGCATAGTCATGTTACTGTGAATTGCAGTAAATCTGTATTCAGTTAGATTGGTCATTTTTAAAAGTGAAGAGTGTAATTTCTGTGCTGCTAGTGACATGCAAAGAAATCGTGACATACACTTCACTTTTAAATTAAATAAGCATTGAATATTCATATATTCTTTTCATTGGCTGAATTATGCTATTGCTCCACTGATTATCAGTTAGTTTGCTGTTGACACCTGTTAAAACACCGTTCACCTTTCAGGGCTGTACAGTGCGACATAAAAACTGGTCTGTGCGATGAATAAATTTACCACTTGGAACATCAGTGCCTGTTTAAGTGATGAACTCCATTACTTGTGTTTGTTTCAGACATGATAACAGACGTTTTATACTTGTGCTACAACTTTTTGGCCTGTGCTACAAAACTTTCAACCTCTGTAGCACCAGTGCTATGTGAAAAAAAAGTTAACGTACAGCCCTGCCTTTTTTCCCCAAACAAATGTTCTATTTTCTATGGTTTGATGAGAAATGTTCTTTCCTTAGAGGGGCGTTCTCATATGTGAAACGAGTGATACAGAAAGCGGGAAAGATTGAATATGCAGCCAAGTTCATTTCTGCTCGGGCTAAACGGAAGGCCTCCGCTCTGAGAGAGCTGAACATCCTGTCTCATCTAGACCATGAGAGGATCCTCTACTTTCACGATGCCTTCGAGAAGAAGAATGCTGTTATCATCATTACAGAGCTGTATCCTTTAACTTCTCTGAGAGCTTTAAGGATCGCCGGCCATAAAAGCAAGTTTAATTAAATGAAGTTTTATTTTGAACTCTGTGACATTTAAAGTTTGTCATGATGAACTATCATCTTGTAGTTCATTGTGAGTCAGACGTACAGATGAATAGTGCCCTTCTGCGCTGAGAGTTGCTACATATGCTTGTGTAATCTGTACCCTATATATTCACACCTGCCTTAGAATCGTTCCGGTGTGTATTGCTTCAGTCCATCTGTGCTTTGACTGTCACAACTAGTTGGCTTATGTGTCCTTCAGGGCAATGTCTCTTGGGAAGACACACAAAGAAAGGACATCTTACATAAAACATGCACTTAAATTGATATAATCACACAGCGGAGTCTAAAAGTCTGGAATTCAAATCAAATTTGATCAGAAAGTTTTAGGCTTTTGAAAAATTGAAAACACAAAAGTTTCTGCACTATTTCTAGACTGCAAAAGAAAAACAAACCAAATACTAAGACGTTCTTTTTTTTTATTTGAACACTGAACTTAAACTGTTGTGATTATAATTTGCAATGAAAAAAAATGTTTTAAATGAAATGGTGTGTAAAATAGATGCATTTTCACTTGTGATAACTATCTGTATAACTATCTCACATCCAATCTGGCACAATCACACTTCCTCTCACACGTTGTAGTGATGATGAGTTGATCACAAGCTTTGCCCCATCACTGTGATTGTCCTTGACAATGTGTAAAGATGCCATGAGGAGCTTCTCGAAAGGCTTACAAAGAAATCAACAGTAATGGAGTCAGAGGTTGGTGAACAAGTTTGACCTTTCAAAGTGACCAGAAAAGTTTCAAATGTTTGAGCAGACTATTGTCACATTTGGTTTGTCGTGGGCCATTTGTCTTTGCATCTCCTAGTTATCGAGAGGATAAAGAATGTATTCTTTTCAGAATTTCTGTAGGGACAGGACTAGCAAAAGTGACGTGTGTCCCTAAACTGTCTGAATTGTTTACTGCAGATCCGATCCAGTGTGAGGCAGCTGTTGGAGGGTATTAGCTATCTTCATCAGCATGATATACTTCATCTAGACATAAAGGTAAATGTTATGTAATTTGCTGTCATTACCATTTACTTCCATAAGTAAGGAATAATCACGGTAAGGAAACGATGTGTTGACTAGACTCCTCTTTTTTCTGCTCAGCCTGATAATATCCTCATGACAGACCCTAGTAGTGATCAGATCCGCATATGTGATTTTGGAAATGCTGTAAAGTTCATGCCTGATGAGGCACAGTACTGCAAATATGGCACTCCAGAATTTGTCGCCCCAGAGATTGTTAACCAGACACCCATCTCCAAGGCAACGGACATCTGGTAATGCACCTGGTCCCTCCATCACAAAACAGCTCTTGAACAAATCTGTATGCAGCCTCTAAAGTATCATGAATACATTAGTGCCTCACAATTCCACTTTTTTTTCTTAAAGGCCTGTTGGAGTTCTAACATACTTATGGTAGGATTATTTCAATTGTGTCTATTAGAATAAAAATATCTATGTAATTTTACATTATATGATGTTAATTTTTTAGAGTTTAGTGTTATGCAGTTGTATATTATAAAAATATATGTTTACTTAGAATGTTCATCACTAATACAGTATCTTCAGTTAGACTTCAACAAACAACTCTATTTTGCAGTCTCACTGGAGTTTCTCCTTTTGCTGGAGAAAACGACCGCAGTTCTGTTCTCAACATCAGGAACTATAATGTAGCTTTTGAAGAAAGCATGTTTACCGACCTCTGCCATGAAGCTAAGGGATTCGTCATTAAACTGCTGGTGGCTGATAGATTGTAAGTGGAATCTACGGTGCTTATCTGCAGCACCACACCACACTGTTGATCATTTATTGTCGAGAAAATTATTTCTACTGCTATGAGCGCTTTGTGTTAACTGGCAATTTGTTTAATGTTGTTTTATCTGCAGGAGACCCAATGCTAATGAATGTCTTCGGCACCCCTGGTTCAAGGTAACGACAGAGTAGAAGAGTAAAGAAATGCTCCTTTAGACCCATGGCTATCCAAATATGTTATTTAAACTAATACAGCATCAAGTTAATTTAAGTTTTAAACATTTTAGATCAAAGTATTTAATGGAAAAAGTTATTTACCGTGATTGTTAAAATACATATTTCATTCTTTTAGACCCTGAATAAGGGTAAGAGCATCAGCACAGAGTCCCTCAAAAAGTTTATGTCCAGAAGAAAATGGCAGGTAAGATAATTTTAATGACTTTTGTTCAGTGCTTAATACATTATAGATTCTTTTAGTATGTCATTGTAACAATGCTCACATATCTCTTTTAGCGATCCCTTATCAGCTATAAATCTAAGATGATGATGAGGTTTATACCCGAGTTACTGGATGACTCCTCCAGCCACATTTCCATTGCTGTTCCACGACATCTGAAACAAGGCTCACCACCACCATCATCATCTTCAGATTCGGATGAAGACATTGATGAGCTGCCTTTTATCCCAATGCCCATAAACATGGAATTCTCAGGTTCTAGAATGTCACTGACTGAAATTGTAGGGGATGATGAAATGACAGGTAGACCGAATGGAAATGCTGAGAGGCCTGCTTCAAGCCATCAGAAGTCAGAGCCCATGGAAGTGGAGATGTCAGAGAAAGAGGGTGGAGATGCAGCTGCTAGGGGTAGAGCCAGGAAGAGGTCAACACAAGATGATGAAAAAGGCTCATCTGATGAAGAACCAGCAGAATTGGCCAAAAAAGCAGAACACGCAAAGAGACCAATGCGCAGAGGTTCAAGCATGGAGTCAGATGAGCCAGAGGGAGCACGTCGCAGAGGAGAGTTGCGCAGAGGGAGCTCGGCTGACAGTGCCCTACAGCTCCACGTCAAACCAGAGGAGGGCACAGAAGAAAGCTCTACCGATGGAAGTAGAATTCTACAAAAGTCAGTATCTATGGAGCTTCCAAGGAGAAGCCCAAGTCCAGGAGCTGCAAAGCTGAGCCAGGAAGACTATGCCCTGAAATTGGAACTTATGAGGCAGAGACTTCTCAGGGGTGGCTCTGTAGACAACAAGATGAGTGGATTACGAGGCCCATTGCTGGAGACATTAGGCATGGGGGATGAGAAGCGCTATGTGCGGGGGTCTCGCCTTGGTAACCCTCCGCTTGTTAGAGCAGCATCCAGCGAGTCTCCTAGAGATGATATCCCAAAGACCAAGATACTCCGCAAGAGTGCTTCCTTCAGCCAGGGTGATTCAGAGCCTATGCCCCTGCACCGAAGGATGGGAGCACCTCTAGAGATCCCACTGGCACAAATAGAAGAGAGACGACTGCAGGAAGCTGTTTCTATGTCTGCTCTCACAGAGCCAGTCAAGGATTCTCGCCCCATCACCCCAAAAATTCATACGCCAGAACCAGAGAGACGTGAGAAAGAGAAAATTGAGGAAAAAGAGTCAGCTGTCTACAAGGACAATAAATCCGAAGGAGTCATTGTTGTGCCAAAAACTAATGCAGATGAATCCAGAAGTGTAGATCAGAAATCTTGGGAGACTGATGCACAAGAGAAGGTCCAGAGCAAGTTAGAGGAGCCAAGTGAAAAGTCTCAAAAAGTGGATGAAATTAAGCTGAAGACCCCCATAGTAGAGGAAACAATTGAGGAAGAGGAAGAAAGAGAGGATAAAGAACCAGAGAAAGAAGTGGAGCCTCCTGCTCCAGAGATTGAGGTTAAAGAAGTTGAGGATGATGTAAAGGCATCACCAAAGTCTCCAGAGGTCACCATTACCACCAGCTCAATCACGGTGACCCCAACAGCTGCCCCAGCTCCCAGCCCCCAGAGTGTCGTCTCATCCTATGTGACCCCATCAATCCCTGCACATACAGTGCTCCCAGATGGTAGAGTGTCTGCATATGCTAGTATCATGCAGACCATCATGGTACCATCAGTCCATGGATCTAGCCAACCTGATCCTGTTCCTGTGCCTACACCTACACCAACAACCAGCCCACCATCAGTTCCAGTCTATGCACCCATTTCCAGACACATCTCTGAACCAACCCTTTTGTCAACTTCTTCATCCAAACCAGACCTTCGCCAAACCACTGAACATCCTGCAGTCTTTTCTCGGGTTGCCTCAACAGAACATCCTCCTAAAGAGCCAAGTCCTTCTAAGACTCCCACTCGTGCCTCCCCTGAGCGAGAGCCGTCTACTGGAAGCAACATTCAGGACCTTGCATCTGAGGAGGTCTTTGAAGCTCGCTTCAAGAAGCGTGAGTCCTCTCTAACTCGTAGTCTTAAACGCTTCTCATTCCAGAAGACTGAAGAAAAGCCTTCCACCGTTGCTCCAGAAACTGCAGAAGAAATGTATCGCCCAGGGCCAATTGGTGCACCCTTAGAATTTGTTCCAAGGCGGTTGGAGGAGAAGTCCAAGTCAGTTCAGGATCTTCGTGAGGCGGAGAAGGACCCTGGGTTCATGAGGAGACTCTCAATGCGCTTGAAAAGAACCCCATCAGTAGAGAGGCAGGAAGAGAAGCTCAAAGAAGAGGAAGCTTCAGCACCCAGGCGTCGTCTGTCCTGGGCACTGGGACGGAGGGGATCCCAAGAAAAGAAAGAGATTGAGATGGTGAGGTTGGATGGAGGTCCTGAGCCTCCCCCAGAGCCTGAGTCCAAAGCACCCTCAGAGTCACCTATCCTTGCCATGCGCAAGAAGATCGGCAGTACCATGGCAAGCCTATCCACAAGGATTAGGAGCCACTCTGAGGACAGGAAAGACGATAATGAAAGCAAGATGGAGAAGAGGACACCTATATTCACAAAACTGCGTCGTTCCACCTCAGAAGGTGGCAGTCTGAAGAGGATGGGTGTCCCACAGAACCAACTGGCTGCCCAATCAGGGAAAGGGACTTCATCAGAATCACTCGATTCCATGTCAAGCATCCAATCAGAATCAGCTGTTAAAAGTATGCACTTTTTTTTTTGGTTAATGCTCTTAATTTGATCATTCCTTCTTGTTGTTAAAAGGCCGTCATTTTTTTCCAGGTGCAGAAATTGAGCATAGATCACGATGGGACCGCTGGGGGTTGACGAGGGGAAAAAGAGACAAGACGGTTTCCCAACCAGACATCCCAGCTTCCATTGCCAGGGAGAATGGCTCTCTCCGCTCTCGCCAGTACACACGTCTAACATCTGGTATTGCACATCTCATTTTATGCATTTCACAGTAACTTGTGCACAAAAGGAGACACCTATTTGATTACATCCGGTCTTGTTATAAAGATTTACATGTATCATCAATTAATCAATTATGCATATGGACTTGCTTGGGCACAGCTGTGGAAGATAAATTATAGTGCCTGTCTCACTAATCTTTTCACTGATTCTCTCAACAATTAGACTTCCCTCCTGTGTTCCATATCAAACTAAGGGACCACGTTCTCTTGGAGGGAGATCCCGTCACTCTCAGCTGCCTCCCTGCTGGCAGTCCTCACCCACGCATCTCATGGATGAAAGGTCTGATTCAAACTGTAATATAAGCTTCAATGGGACTAAAGATAATATAATCTGACCTAAATTGAGTGCAATATCCTTAACTGAATATACTTAATATAAAATAACTTTGCAGTAATTGTAAGTGTATTATCTCCCTATATTGGCTTCATGTTGTATCTGTAGAAATGAGTTCTTTCACATTATACCGTCTCAGCCAATATGGAGTACTTTGAGAGTTTAAAAAAATGATTAAACGCATATATTTATTGGTATATTGTTCTTTAAAAGTATCTGTGCTGCACTAAACCATAAATTCTAGATGCATTAATAGCAATTGTGCGGACACAAGCAAACCTATTTATTTTTTGGCTATATATAGAAGGATCTCTTTTCAGTCTTTTCAAGTAAATGTCACCTCAAAGTAACAACACCAAAGTCAAAGTCTAAAATGTCAACATTAACATTAGAGCACACCAGGTTGTGGATTTGAGATTATGATTTTGGAAAAAGTTGAAGTTCCCAACTAACAGTTTTGCTTTACAACTTTGTGTATTCTCAGATAAGAAGCCACTTGAGATAGACCCAAGGATGAACATGATATCCTGCCCTGACGGGAGACAGCTGCTAATGATTATGAAGACCACCAAGAAGGATGCAGGGCTTTATGAATGTGTGGCTTCAAACGCACTGGCCTCTGTCACCAGCTCATGCGTTGTGTCCCTTGCTCGTAAGTTTAAGACAAGAATAATCAGAAAGAAAGCTAATGAGGAAGTAAAAGTCTGGCTGATTAGGAAGGAGAATAGATGGGTAAATGAGAAATAGATTGAGAAAACAAAACACTTCTCTCAAACTTGATGTGTCGCTGAAAATGAATGAAATCTCTCATTGAAAACGAATGTGATCTCATCATTTTGTTGCAGAGAAGCGCTGTCATTGTTAAAACCCCTTAAGGAGAAAATAAAGAGAAGAGCTACAATGCAGTGATCCAGAATTTCTCAGAAAAGTAAAGGCTAGAACAGAGATGAAAGTGGGACACAGTGAAAGAACAGTTCAATTTATTTTTTAAGAGTTAGTGCATAACTCATCACAGCAAGACTCAGGAAGAACAGAAATGCCATTGGCTTTCTAACATGGTGAGCAGGCTAATGCACTGCTTATCATTGTGCAAAGCTATTTTCTCCTAGAACAGCAGGCCATAAATTATTCACTCCTTTTTGTGGTTCACAAAGCTGATTAATATGGAAAGGTGACTTGCTAGCAGAGGTGCAAATATTATGTACGTAGTTGCCCTACCTGAGACAGTTTTGTTTTGTTTATTCTTTCTTTTTTCTTTCTTTCTTTCTTTCTTACATTAATGTCTGAAATGTGGATATTATAATATCCCTTTACCTGCAAAGTTTCCATGGTCAAGGGAAAATGTGTAAATTGCAAAAATGTGGAAAAGCATGTGAGTGAGTGAGTGAAGTGACATGTGGCCAAGTATGGTGACCCATACTCGGAATTAGTGCTCTGCATTTATCCCATCCAAAGTGCGCACACACACACAGCAGTGAACACACACACAC
>NW_015549703.1:414928-430243 GCF_001515605.1 Sinocyclocheilus anshuiensis | reverse complement strand
CTCAAGGGCACCTCAGTCGTGGTATTGAAGGTGGGAGAGAGCACTGTACATTCACTCCCCCCACCTACAATCCCTGCCGGTACGAGACTCGAACCCGCAACCTTTGGGTTACAAGTCCAACTCTCTAACCATTAGGCCATGACTTCCCCTTGTTTTTGCAAAAAAAAAGTTTTGGGGATGGTAAGATTTTTTCCATGTTTTTGAAAGAAGTCTCTTATGATCAATAATACAGTAAAACAGTAACATTGTGGAACAATGTTACAATTAAAGAAAAAACTGTTTTGTATTTGAGTATGTTTTAAAGTGTACTTTATTCTTGTGATTGGCAAAACTGAATTTTCAGCTGCCATTACTCCAGTTTACAGTGTCACATGATCCTTCAGAAATCATTCTAATGTGCTGATTTGGCATTTAAGAAACATTATCATATATATTTTATTATACATCATGTATTTAAAATAGATTTTTTTTGTAACTTTCTAAATTTCTTTACTGTCTCTTTTGATAAGTTTAATATGTGACTGCTAAATAAATAAATAACATTTATTTACCATAATCTTTTGACCGGTTTTTCGAAAGACATATCAACCAAGACCATTTCTAGTAGTAAACACTAAATATTATTTTGTAGGTCTGCCTAATAGTCCTGGGACTCCTGAGGTGCCTCAGAAGTATAAAAACACCGCTCTGGTGGTATGGAGACCCTCAGACACCACGGCACCATGCACCTACTCTCTGGAGAGGAAGACAGAGGGTTAGTGAACAGCATTCATTATTTATCTTACTTTGACTGGCGATTTAAAGTGAGATTCATAAAGTATATTGTTGAAAAGATTGTCAGCTCTGTTCCAATTTGATTTTAAAAGCAAAAATTGAATGTTTTATAATGGTAATACTGTAATATCTTGATTTTCCTAAATCGCCTAGATTTTCTTACTACATGTTTTGTTCAAATGTAAAAAAACATATGTGGAGGAGAATGTAGAGCAGTGTTTCTCGACTCTGGTCCTGGGCGCCCCCCAACACTGCACATTTTGTGTGTCTCCCTAATCAAACACACATGATTCAACTCATTAGCTCATTAGAAGAAACTCCCAGACCTGAAATGGGTGTGTCAGATAAGGGAGACATACAAAATGAGCAGTGTTGGGTGGCACCCAGGACCAGGATTGAGAAACACTGATGTAGAGGAAAGACAGTTATTATTTTTTTTAGCTCTACTGTCCTCTTTTGGAAAGAATGGGTGTTGCAACCAATTCTTATTCTTTATATTTAACAATGTAATATTTATTTTCCTAGGTGAGATTAACTGGCTCATAGTAGCCACAGGTGTGGCTGACTGTTACTACAATGTCACGGACCTTCCAACTGGTGCTGCATACAGGTTCAGAGTGGCCTGTGTGAACAAGGCTGGTCAGGGACCTTACAGCAATCTGTCTGAAAAAATCGTCCTGGACTCAACAGGTGCACAAATGTTTTTACCTACATCAGTGGTTCTCAACAATTTTACGCTGTTGGCAGCCAATAATTTACTAAACAAAGCCATGTTCATTTTTGCTGCAGGTGTACCGATATTTAATGCATTTTTGGTCATAGTTTCTTTTACCTTTTTCATGTTCTTTGAAAACAAATGGCATGTCACAAAACTACCAAATGACAGTGAATTTGATTCAAAATACTGTATTATATAATATGAATATATTTAATCTAATAATTAGTGCTGTCAAACAGTTAATCACATCCAAAATAAAAGTTTTTGTTTGCATAATATATGTGTGTGTACTGTGTATATTTATTATGTATATATAAATACACACACATACAGTATATATTTTGAAAATATTTACATGTATTTACATTTATATTCTTATATTTTATATTATATATAAATATATTTAATATATAAACATAACATATTTTTCTTAAATACATGTTTTTGTATTTATATATACAAAATAAATATACACAGTATACACATATATATTATGTAAACAAAAACTTTTATTTTGGATGCGATTAATCGTGATTAATCGTTTGACAACACTACTAATAATATAATATAATACTGTTCAAAAAACTTGGGGTCAGTTATTTATTATTATTATTTTTTTATTAATACTTTTATTCAGCAGGGGCACATTAAATTGATCAAAAGTGACAGTAACAACAGCATATTAGAATGATTTCTGAAGGATCATGTGACACTGAAGACTGGAGTAGCGGCTGCTTAAAATTCAGCTTTCCTATCACAGTAATAAATTACATTATAAAAATATATAAAAATAGAAAATTGGATAACACTTTATTTTAAGGTGTCCTTGTTACACACTACATGTACTTGCTATTATAATAACAATAAATTATGCATAATTACATGCAAGTAACCCTAATCTTAACCCTAACCATATAGTAAGTACATGTGGTTAATTAATATTACTCAGTACTTAAATGTGTAATTACACTGTAACAAGGACACCTTAAAATAAAGTGTAACCGAAAATTGTTACCTTTAAATCATTGGTCTCAAACTCAATTCCTGGAGGGGCACAGCTCTGCACAGTTTAGCTCCAACCCTAATCAAACACACCTGATCCAGCTAATCAAGATTACTAGAGGATTACTAGAAACTTCCAAGCAGGTGTGATTCTAAACTCTGCAGAGCTGTGGCCCTCCAGGAACTGAGTTTGAGACCACTGCCTTAAATGATAATATTTCATAATATTACTGTTTTTACTGTATTTTTCATCAAATAAATGCCACCTTGGCAAGCTTACGAGACTTCATTCAAAAATATTCAAAACGTTAGTACCCACTTCAAACTTTTTAACAGTAGTGTAATATCATTTTGAATGGATCTTATGCATCTATGCATCTTCGTTTTTCAAATTCAAAGTCTTTTCAACAGCACCCCAAAAGTCCAGTGGAACAGTCGTTGTCAAAACGCTTTCATCAGCTCCGGCTCCTGCTCCTTCAGTGGTAACATCCACCATGACTCTACCTGCAATGAAGCCTGCTGCCGTTAAACCGGCTGCAGCACCACCGGCGACTTCAGCGCCCTCTACAGTCCAGCCAGTAAAGCCTGTGTCTCCTCCTGCTGCACCTGCATCAGCTACGACACGTTCCCCTGCCGCCCTTCCCCAGAGTCATCGTACTGTGCCTGATATCCGAACTCCATCCCCTAGTGCTCCTACCCCAGCTAAAGCTAAGACTACTCTCAACATCACTATGGCCAAACCCTCCCCAGCATCCCCTGCAGCTCAACCTCCTCCTGCCAAACCTTCACCACCTGTCGTTCTGCCCAAACCTCAGACCCCTGTGAATGTGGTCTCCCCTCCATCTCAAACTCCTCCGGTGTCCCCGCCCCCTCTGGTCTCCCCTCCGCCTGCTATCGGCAAGCCTATCTCCTCAGTGCCCATGTATGTCCCGACCACCACCACAGTACATGTGACCCCAGTCACCCCAAACATGCCTTCTCCTGCCCTGTCACCACCGGTGGTGTTAGTTACAAGTCTGAGTCCCGTAGGGGAGGGTACTGGCACACCCAATCGTATGACTCCAAGTGGAAGAGCCACTCCTTCTGGACGCATCACTCCTACAGGGCGCAGGATCCCTATAGGAAAACCTGGAGACTCGACCCTAAGGCAGGGAGTCGCACAGAAACCGTACACATTCATGGATGAGAAAGCAAGGTAAAGTGCAGTGACTTATCTTTTTTATAGTACCTTATACCAGTGTCACAATAGAACATATTTATGGCTGTTTATCAAATCAACATCAAATAATAAAATCAAAACAACACCAAATACAAAAGAAGCTGTAAGTAATCCATATGATATCATAACATGATAAACACTTTACTAGAACAATAATGTCATAATGTAAATCAGCTTTTGATGTGATTACTGTTCCAAGTTGTTGAGAGTGTTTTATTTTGTTAAATGTTTTCATGATGCCTATTTATTTATTTATTTTATTTGTTTGTTTGTTTTATCATTTTTATGTATATTTTGTTTTATTTGTAGTCATACGTATTTTATTTTATTATTTTTAAATTGTATTTTTTTTTTATAGTTTTATTTATGTTGTTATTTATTTTGTTGTTTTGTTTATTTATTGTTTTGGTACTTTTATTCACTGAGATTTTTTTATTTACAGACATTCATATTTTATTTTATTATTTTATAGTTGTATTTATTTAAACATAGTTGTGTATGTTTATTTGATTGCTTGTTTCTTTATTCACTTTTTTTTACTTTGATTATTTTTACACAATGTTATTTATTTTATTTGTTGTTGTTTTTTTTATTTATTTGTTTTTTTTTGTTTTTGTTTGTTTTTGTTTTTTTTACCAGTGGCTTTCCTGGGAAGCTAAGTTGTGGAAGTTTTGGGAAGTTGTGGCCTAATGGTTAGAGAGTCGGACTCGTAACCCATAGGTTGCGGGTTCGAGTCTCGTACCGGCAGGGATTGTAGGTGGGTGGAGTGAATGTACAGCGCTCTCTCCCACCTTCAATACCACGACTGAGGTGCCCTTGAGCAAGGCACCAAACCCCCAACTGCTCCCCGGGCGCCGCAGCATAAATGGCTGCCCACTGCTCCGGGTGTGTGTTCACGGTGTGTGTGTGTGTTCACTGCTGTGTGTGTGCACTTTGAATGGGTTAAATGCAGAGCACTAATTCCAAGTATGGGTCACCATACTTGGCCACATGTCACGTCACTCACTCACTGTCACTCACTAAGCAAGATAAGACAAACCAAAGGCTGGAAAACACTTAGTAGTTAACTACTTCTTTTATACAGTAGCCTTTGGCCTTAAAAATACACTTATTTTGGACACTTAAGCCACATTTAAAAAATGTATTAATGTTTTTAGACTTTATTACAGAATATCAAGTGATATTTATTTATTTATTTAGGAAATATCAACACTTTTCAAGCAAATAAAATAACAATATTTTTTTCTTTATTATTATAAGACAAATAAATCTATAATATTGAATTTGACAGCCATTGATCCCCTTGTATTTTCTTCACCACAGAGGTCGTTTTGGTGTGATCAGAGAGTGTCGGGAAAATGCCACCAGTAACCTGTACATGGCCAAGATTGTCCCGTATGAGCCTGAGAGCAAGCAGGCCGTGTTACAGGAGTACGACATACTGAAGTCCCTCCACCACGAGAAGGTCATGACTCTGCATGAGGCCTACGTCACCCCACGCTACCTAGTGCTCATCTCTGAGTGCTGCTCAGGGAAAGAGCTGCTCTATAGTCTGATTGACAGGTCAGAGACTGCTGAGTACTTCATTTTTGGGTGAACTATCCCTTTAGAAATAATAATAAAAAAAAAACATTAATTAAATAATCTTTTTTGGTAAATTATTTAAATATTATTTTAAGTTTCTCTGCCAGCATGAAGTTTATGAAACACACCTCTGGTTGTGATGTTCTTATCATTTATCTCTCTTTCTAGGTTCCGATACTCAGAGGATGACGTGGCGGCGTATATCGTACAGATACTTCAGGGTCTGGACTACCTGCACAGCCGGAGAATCCTGCATCTGGATATCAAACCAGACAATATCATCGTCACTTACATGAATGTTGTTAAGATTATTGATTTTGGTAGTGCACAGACCTTCAATCCACTGTTCCTGAAGCAGTTCTCCCCACCCATTGGAACACTGGATTATATGTGTAAGACAGTTTTTTAAATATATTGTTTCATATAAATCCCAGAGCTTTTTAGGTAAAACATTGTATTTTATTTCTTTGTGAGATATTCCTATGGTATACCATTCCCTCTCATTTAATATTTTAGTTATATATTTATTATAAGTAATTTCACATTTCTTCACACTTACACAATGTTTTTTTAATCTCTGCTGATTACTGAAAGCTCCTGAGATGTTGAAAGGAGATGTGGTGGGTCCACCGGCTGATATCTGGAGCATTGGCGTATTGACTTATATCATGTGAGTGTTGTCCACTGCAGTCTTTGAAAGGAAATGGGGTCTGTTTTGATTTCATGTTGACTTTTAAATGTCCAGTTTTCTATCTTATGTCAGTGGGAGCATTTGTATTGTTACAATTTGTGTGTTGTCTCTTGCGTTTTGTCTTCGCATTCCAGAAGCTCTCTGGAGCTTGTGAGCTGTCAGTGGCTGTGATTATGTTTGACATGAACACTATTCTAGTGTGTAACTCGAAGCTTTTGTCATGCCGTACACCATTCAGGCTCAGCGGGAGACTGCCGTTTACAGAGAATGACCCTGCTGAGACAGAGGCCAGAATTCAGGCAGCCAAGTTTGACCTCAGTAAGCTCTACCAAAATGTGTCCCAAAGTGCCTCTCTGTTCCTCAAGAAGATCCTGTGCAGCTACCCTTGGTGAGTAAAACAGTGCTTTAAGAAATATTCATCTGGTAACCCTCTACATTGCGACTGAATCTTAACTCTGGGCGACTAAATTATGTCTAATATTAGCCACTGGCTAATACATTCTCAGATTTTACTCGCCAGTGTGTGAGTTGGAGGCTAAGTACAAGTTTAGCACAGATATATTTTCACTCGCCGAACACACTGACTGAGTGCTTCAGAGTTTCACTCTCAGTCAAGCGATCTATGCTATTTTTCAGTTTATCGCAATGGATGCGCAGCGTACCTGTATTTGACGTACCGTAAACTCTAGTGTGAAGGCGCACGACTCGCCGTCGCTTTGTCTCACACACGCAAAGAAAGAGACAGAGCGAGAGAGAGTCTTACATACCATGCAGAATTGACGTGCTATATGTAAACGATATACTTTGTTGTATTTTCCTGTCAAAATAACAGCGTTCCTTTGGAATTCTTCAGCTTTTAAGAACTGCCGGGTTTCTCCGGTAGTGGGCGGAACTAATGCGCAAACGGCAATCTCATTGGCTGGTGCTCACATATTATCGTCCTTGTTTTAATTTCAGCAAATCAATTCGAGCAAACGCACACAACCTGATTAATATTCATGAATCCAGCAGCTCGTTAATCCTTAGTGCGTTTTATATTGTTCTTATTTGTAGAATTCTAAGTATTATTATTATTATTATTATCTTATCAGTATTATTGTTAGTTTCCCCCCATTTCTTTTACAGAAACACTGAATAACTAAAAAAGCAGCAAGTTCAGTTAAAATGACTAATGTGCATTCATACATGGTTTTAATTCTAAATACTTAAGTAGTTCTATCATTAAATAATACTTGATTATCATATATAATGCTTGACTGACTGATAAGAATGTAGTACTTTCAGATATTTAAAAAGCTGTGCCACTTCACAAACATTATATATATATATATATAAACACACACATGTATATGTAGTATATCAGTCTGGTGAGTAAACTAAAAAATGTACTAGCTAATGGCGATTCAATTGCCAAGGTGTCCGTTGAGGGTTGTCTGGGCTATTTGGGCAAATCTCAAGAAACCTGTCAAGAGCATGTCTGGGTCACATTTCATCTGAAATCAAAAGGAAGACTTTTTATTTTGTGTAGTGGAAAGAAGCTTTTTTAGGACAATTAAATTTGCTTTATATTATGTGACTTTATATTTATCACAATTAAACACATTTTCCTTCACACTTCTAATAAACATAAAAAAAAAATCATTATTGTAATACACAAAAATATGTATTATTTACAGTTTTAATTATTTATGTGCCATAGTAGATTTGGTCAGACTTTTTATACTGATATTAATTTAAAAATACTATATCACTATGTTTTTATTGAATAAAGTTAAAAATCATTAATAACAGTGGATCTAATCACCTTTGACAATCATGGTCATTTAAAATACTTTAATATTATAAATATATAATGTATATAGATATACATGCATCATAGTAGTGTTGTATTATTTCGTACTAATTTTAATTAAAAAACAAACAAACAAACAAAAAATCTTCACCATATTTTTATTGGAAAAAAAGTGGAAAAATAGCATAGCTGCAAACATTCTTTAAATAATATATATATAAGAGTGACTATTGACGCAAAACATATTATTTGCATTTTAAAGTATTTGTACATCATAGTAGTCTTGATTGTACTTTTTTTAATAAACTGATTTCAGAAAAAATAATATTGAATAAAATGATAAATTATTTTACAACTGTAATTAGGATCTAATTAGAATCACCATCGCCATTGATAATTATGGTCATTTCTAAATGGCACTTTTTTTTATTATAATTATGTTTTAAAACGTATTATTTGGTCATTATAATTATTCTGCATGGTGTGATGTTTGTGGCACCTTTTACATTGTAGTCATCTAGCATTCAGTATGGGCCAGATCTGAACTGACTCTTATATTTCTGCACGGTGTTTCAGGGCCCGTCCTACAATTAAGGACTGCTTTAACAACTCCTGGCTGCAGGACGCTTATCTAATGAGACTGCGCAGACAGACTCTCACGTTTACCACCACGCGCCTCAAGGAGTTCCTGGAGCAGCAGCAGCAGGTCAGGGCCGAGGTGGCAACAAAGCACAAAGTCCTTCTACGTTCCTACCAGAGCACCCCACAAACCCCATCCACCCCCTCAACACCTGGCACCCCTGCGGCACCCATCTCTCAGTGAGCTCCAGCACAGGATGTCCTTCAGAGAGATGAAAGACGGCTCCGGGGTTCTCCGGGATAAGGACAGAGAGAGACACAGCCTCAGGACATCCAAGCCCCTCTAAGCTGCCCTCGGTGGGCCCTTGAGGGGCCGGTTAACGTGTGGTGTGTGTTAGCAGATCAAGCACAGGATCTTTTGGCCTCGACACCTGGGGTCAGTTCTGAGACGAGAAACACACACACACACACACACACACACACACACACAAACACAAAACCTCTCGTCCAAAAGCATAATGGATTTGAGTGCATTTACCTCCATCAGCCAGCATGCACAGTGCAGTTGTGTTTTTGTCCAGGAAGATGTCCTTACTTTAAGCTCTCCTGTCCAACACTTTTTTTCTTATGACTTTTTGACAAACCTATTTTAGCATTGGATCTCTAGCGAACGGTCAGGAACTTTGGACCCGTCGTGGCTGAGAAGAGTGACTGTATTTCATATACAAAAATCAAGAAAATCCATCACTTGACGCAAAAAATGTCATGTCAATGTGTATTTTTTTTGTGGTGTCTTCCAGTTGTGAACCAGGGCCTTGAGATTTGTGGAAAATGGTGGAAAATGTGTGGAAAATGGATCTTTTCTTGAACTAGTTTTTATGGCATAAGTAATACTTTTATTACTGCTAGTTGTTATAGTGATTATCAATATATATGAAAACTATTGACTGCAATCATGTTGAAATCATCAGACAAGATGCTTTTTGTCTTTTACTAAAGTGTTTTGATCTAAAGTGGATTGATTTTATTGTAATATCGAAAGGCCTCACAGCTTTAGGGAGTGAGTGGCTTTTTGCAAGAATTCCCATTGCATTGAAGCACATATGCTTTGGCTTTCCCTGACACCTAACAAATTCACCTTTTGATATGTTGCAGTCTTTGTGTTTAACACCAGGAATGTATTGTATATTGCAGATTTCAATTCCTCTTCATAGCGTATGGTTTTAGGAGAAAACTCACTCCCTGTGAACACAAGAGAATGGTATAACGGCCGAAGTTGTCCTTATGTAGAGATCAGCTGGTTCAAGATGTGCCTGGAAAATACCTAGTGATCAATGGATGGAATGGAAATGTCTCAGAAAGCGCCATTTTTTTTCTAGTTTATGAGAATCTTTAATATATTATTTGAAAGTTTTTGCTGTAAGACTGATTTATTTCCCTTTAAATGAGAGTAACTTTATGGTCATTATCTTTGCTCAAGTAAAAATAATCTCATTTAGGTCTAGATAATACAATATATATAGAGTTATTTATATAATATATTAAATGTATTGTCCACAAAAAAATCTGAGATTTTTAATCTAAGTTCTTCAGCTTGTCTCCATTTACAAATGTAGATTTATATCTAAAAATGTTATGAATCCAAAAAGCGGATTTAATTTTATTTGAAGACTATGAACGGGTGTTGGTCTTGATTTTATTTTATTAGAGACACCGTTGTATTGCTTACATAGTTTGTATTATTTGGATTTATTTTTGAACAGTTTGCATCCTGTTTGGTGAACATAGAGTCACAGAGTCAATGCTTGTTTTATTCTTTTTTATTTGTATTTGTTTAGTTGTTCATTGATCTAATAGACAAATGAGTGATTCACAGCCACAAAAAATCATATAAATCACATTCAGTATACAGCAAAACAAACTTACAAGCAGCTAAGCAAAGTGAGAGAAGTGAAAAAAGTATCAGAATTTGCTCTTTGTGAGTCAAAATCATTTTTACAGTTCCTTTATATTGTGATGACGAACAACAGGAACTGACATGATAATGCACTGGTCAAAAGGTGTGGGAACGCCGCATGAATGTCCTCATTGTTTTAACACAGTCCTACTGTGTCCTCATCTGACCACAGACAGCAAGTGATCACCTTTGACCTTCTGTCACAAACATAAATATCGGCTTGGTTAAAAATAACGGTTTGCTTAGTGTTTATTGCAGTACTTACTATGAGGTTCAGTGCAAACTCTCTTCTGTTTTCCATCACTTTGCATAAATGCTAACACTGGGTTTGTTCTTCTATCCAATTTGTTTATTATTTGTTTTAACTTGGGTTATTCAAATTGATCAAGCTTCTAGTTTCAAATATGTTATGGTGCGAGAACTAAAACCGAGAAGAAATGGAATCACAATAAAGAGGAATGAATTTGGACTCAATATGTTGTCGTTAATAAGGTTTTATATTCATTCATTTTGTGTGTGTGTGTGTGTTCACTACTCTTTCAGTCATGCCGAGCAACCCTTTAATGTGAAACTAAATCGAGCTTTTCTGGAATGAATTATGTTGCACTAAAACAGTGACAATGTGGAGATAACATGAATGTTTTACAGTAGAATGAAGTGTGTATATGTTGAAAACATGACTTTTCATGAATAAAATCAGCTGTCAGCAATACTAAACAGTGTCTCGAAGTGCATCTAATGGTCTAAATGTCATTACCAGACTTCAGAACATATAAATTCAACCAGACGGCGTTCAGTTATGATCCATAAACGAACCATTAGCTGACACTATTCACATGCTCAAATGAGACCATGTGGAGTTTTCCGACCCTCTGGCTTTCCACCTGTGCACACTTTCATTTGGGACCATTTGTTTTCACATCCCTATTTCAGAATCTGACACCGTCACCTCAGGGGTCTTTTGGTTATGGGTTGACTATATACAGCACAACTGTTCACTCCATCTTTTATCAACCTCATTCTGTCATTTCAAAGCTCAAGATCCACAGAGGGGCAAATGCTTGAGTTTCTCAAGACAGGATTCTCTGTGGACCTGTATTTATAAAACTCAGGCATAATATAAGAACGATTGGTAATTTGTTGAATGCTGAGCAGGAGTAAAGCTCAAGGAATTTCTTCAGGTTGGGTAATAACTGATTTTGTTCAGCATCAGATTTAGGATGAAATTTGTCATATCCTAACATAATCACATTATGCTATTCATGAACCTTTATCCTTGCTTCTTACTTTGTGATTTGCCTGATTAATTTACACTTAATTTAATACATCTTAAAAATTCAACATCAAATTCTTCAAAATATATAAAGAACACACCTAGTTTTAAAACATAATTTTGAAGGTTGTCTTTATTTACTGAGAGGTTTAATTTACCAGAATTTCTCTTTAATATATATATATTATTTGTGTATAATTTTGATTTTTTTTTGTTACATTTTGTTTTAAATGCCAAAAGTCATTGTACCCAATGCATTTTAGAGAGGGATAGTTTTTTTACAATAAATAAAGTTTGGATTATTTAATCTTTTGTAACGAATCAGACACTGAAGGAGAGCGTGAGTGAGAACCCAAGTGCAACATACTCCTCAATGGAGCGATTACCTTGACGGAGGCGAACAAGATAATCTGCTGGGTTCATTTTGGGCGGTCGTATTCTGTAACGAATCATCCACTGAAGGCGAGAGTAAGTGAGAACCCAAGTGCAGTTTCCAATGGGAAACAAGACACATGACTAAGACAACCAATCAGAACATGACACAATGAACAAGAGAACCAATGGCATGAATACATGAGGGCAAGGGAAGCATGACACATCTACAAAATAAAAGACATGAAAACATGAACAAGACAAAACCCAAACACCACATTACATCTTTTTACATTTTTTTTTTACATTTTTTTTTGTAAGTCTCTTATGGTCACTAATACTGCATTTATTTAATAAAAAATTCAGTAAAAACCGTAATATTATGAAATATTATTTCAATTTTAAATGAACTGTTTTACATTTTTATATATTTTAAAATGCAATTTATTCCTGTGATGCAAATCTGAATTTTCAGCACCAATTACCCTACTCTTCAGTTTCACATGATCCTTTAGAAATCATTCTAATATGCTGATTTGGTGCTTAAATAAAATTTGTGATACATTTTTTTCTAGGATTCTTTGATAATAGAACAGTATTTATTTCATGTTTACTTAACATTTTTTACTCACTTTTAATGCACTCTAACTCTATTTCCTTCCAAAAAAAAAAAAAAAAAAACTAAAATCTTACTGACCCCAAACAGCAGTAATATAAAAAAAATAAATAAAAAATATTTACAAGCAAATTCTTTTTTAGCATCTCTCATAATATCAAAAACCTTGATCAGATCCTTCTCCGTGGCTACGTCCTAAATGTTGAAACATAGTTTGAAGTTACATTTTTCACAATTTCAAAAGTGCTTATAATGAAGTATCACTTCTACAGAATAGGCTACATCTGTCCAAAATCTACACGCCTACATCCAGGACGCACATTGACCATGAATGACCCTCAAGTCCCAAGAGGCAGCTATCCACATCTGGCTTCATAGCGAGAGCACTGTGAGTCACAATCGCATATAGATGGAGCTCTATTTAATGCTGTGTGCCTCAGCTGAATGTAACAGCTGACCTTTGATTTGTCGTCTGTATGAATGTGCACCATTGTCTGTCTAAATCGAGGAAAGAGCCGCAACAAAAAGGGCCCTCGAATGTGTGTTCTGCTGAGGGCAGTGCAGTCCTTCACAGACCCCTTCATCCTCTGGTCAAAGACTGGAAAACTGCTGAAGGATGTACCCAAGTACCATTATGTTTTTGAGGATCCTCATGTGTGAAGCCACCAAGTTCTGGATGACCAGATCAGATATACAGCGTCTAATGTCTTATAGTGACCTCCAAATCACAAAGGAAGTGCTTGACTTGTCAGTTGATGAGTGTTACATGGAAAATACTGAAAAGATTCTTTAATGGGTTTTATTTTGCCCTGACATGTCCGTTTCTCAGATTATTAATCACACTGAGGCACTAATACTTTTCTGACCATCAAAATCGCTTAACCGGCTGACTCAGGGAAGTATAACATCCTCTGAGCAGTTAAACAGACAAACAGAGACACAGGTCCTCTTGTCTCTTGTCTTGTGGTTTATTGTCTTCAATGGACACTCAGCACACAGTGATTCCTCTATGTCACTAGACTCTCCACGCTAAAATAAAGGGCTTGCTGAAGACTTTGCTTCACCCTGTAAAACCTGCTGGATCATATTGGATACACACATTTTAAGGCCTGTAAATGATCATGATCAAATATTTGTTGAAAAACCTAGTTTTGACAAACGTTTTTACAGATTTTTATAAAGTAAATGTAAGAATAACTTTTATATTGTTATTATATTTCAAGATTAGCATGTACTGGACTAAAGAAACTTCAAAAGCAAATTATAATCATACATCATTTTTTTACATGCTAAAATGTGAGTATTGAATATGACACATCACATTTTGAGGATGGTTTATTTGTACATTTCTCAATCATCATTGTACTGCATTGCATTATATGTTTTGTCCCCCAAAATAAAATCTTGGGGGACAGTTTGTTAAAAAAGCTTTGATCATAGAACTAAACATTTAAATATTGTAGACATATTATTTGGAGATATAGAGTGAAAACTGATATTTATTAAATTTCTGTAAAAAGTATGCTATATTATTATAGATTTATTTATTTATTATTTTTATATATAAAGCATCATGCATGTATGTATGCTTTATATATGTATGCATATATATAAGTGACCCTGGACCACAAAACCAGTCATAAGGGTCAATTTTTTGAAACTGAGATTTATACATCATCTAAAAGCTAAATAAATACGCTTTCCATTGATGTATGGTTTGTTAGGATAGGACAATATTTGGCCGAGATACAACTATTTAAAAATCTGGAATCTGAGGGTGCAAAAAAATCAAAATGCTGAGAAAATCACCTTTAAAGTTGTCCAAATTAAGTCCTTGGCAATGCATATTACTAATCAAAAATTAAGTTTTGATATATTTACAGTAGGGAATGTACAAAATAGCTTCATGAAATCTTTACTTAATATCCTAATGATTTTTGGCATAAAAAGAACATTGATAATTTTGACCCATAATGTATTTTTGGCTATTGCTACAAATATACCCCAGCGACTTAAAACTGGTTTTGTGCTCCAGGGTCACACACACACACACACACACACACACACACACACACATATAATTTATGTATGTATGTATGTATATGTGCATACATTTCAGGGATACACCACTCTCAACCACACTGAGTATTCAGATTATAATGTGGTCGATCATTAATCAATTAATTTCTTAAACTTTTACATTTTGTCCCCGTGATGTGGTTACATCCTTAATCTGGTGCGTATAGAATGGCGCTAAAATGTTCAAGATAAAGCAAAAAAACCTGTATGATATTTTGTAAAGAACTTTTGATGTGACAAAAAAAATCTTCTAACGCATAATCTGGGGGGTCTTGCTCATGCTTTCAGTGAATGACTGTAGACTGTTAAGTGTAGTGTGTCATGAATACCAATGATGTAAACTTTGTAATCAACATGACAGAGTGCTCGAACTTTGAGGACTCTCCCTGAAGACGGTCTCAAGACCCCCGCGCTCGCAGCTCATGCTAAAAAAAAGTTCGCAAGAAAATTCTTGTTAAAACATACAGAGAAAAAATACACACGCATTCATTTAAAAATCATTCACGCCTTACTTCCTACGATATATATTACCTGTCGGACGCTAGAAAAACTTGTTTTAACTCAGAATCGAGCGCTCTCTTACGCGGAGGGCAAGAGATCTTTTAAACTTTGTTTGCGTATTGAAGTTTATAGATTTTAAAGGGGCAACGCATATTAAT